>NW_026734942.1:0-197514 GCF_949786415.1 Peromyscus eremicus | reverse complement strand
ACGGAGTTGAATCACATGCAGTTTCTGATCCTACGAGCAAGAGTTGTTTTCTGGTAAGGAAAGTCACTACTCTGCTCTCATTGTCATACACAGTGCAAATAGCACTAACGTCTGTTTTCATCAAGTACAGTGTATTGGACTAAAGAGAAGTTACTATTTTTGTCAGTTTCCTAAGAAGAGTTGAACTAGATATGGCGCGTGTGTGTAGGAAGCACAGTTCTATTGTTCTGAGCAAGCTCAATGTTCTAGCCCTGTGAAAATACAGTAGAGTAGAAGAGTCCTCTTTTTTTTCAAAAGCAGATGTGTTTCTTGTAAGGCGAGCTAGTATTTTTTCCCATTTATAAATGGAGTTGAATTACATGCATTTTCTGGTCCTACGAGCAAGAGTTGTTTTCTAGTAAGGAAAGTCATTATTGCGCTCCCATTGAAATACACAGTACAAATAGCACTCGTGTCTGTTCCCAGGAAGTACAGTGTATTGGACTGAAGAGAAGCTACTGTTCTTGTCAGTTTCCTATACAGAATTGAACTAGATATGACCCGTGTGTGTAGGAAGCACAGTTCTTTTATTCTGAAAAAGCACACTGTTCTGGCTTTATAGGAAACACAGTAGAGTAGAAGAGTGCTCTTTTTTAAAAAAACAGAGTGTGTTTCTTGTAAGGCGAGCTAGTGTCTGTTTCCCATTCATAAACGGAGTTGGATCATATGCAGATTCTGGTTCTATGAGCAAGAGTTGTTTTCTGGAAAGACAATCACTACTGCACTCCCATTGTCATACACAGTGAAAATAGCCCTCACGTCTGTTCCAATCAAGTACAGTGTACTGGACTGAAAAGAAGCTACTGTTCCTGTCAATTACCTATGCAGAGATGAACTAGATATGGTCCCTCTTTGTAGGAAGCACAGTTCTTTTGTTCTGAACAAGCTCACTCTTCTGGCCCTACAGGAAACACAGTAGAGTAGAAGAGTGCTCTTTTCTCAAAAGTGAAGTGTTTTTCTTGTTAGGGGAGCTAGTGTTTAATTCAAATTCATAAATGGAGTTGAATCACATGCAGTTTCTGGTCCTATGAGCAAGAGTTGTTTTCTGGAAAGGAAAGTCACTATTGCGCACCCATCTCCATACATTGTGCAAATAGCACTCACATCTGTTCCCAGCACACAGTGTATTGGACTGAAGAGAAGCTACTGTTCTTGTCAGTTTCCTAAGCAGAGTTGAACTAGATATGGCCCATGAGTGCAGGAAGCACAGTTCTTTTGTTCTGAGCAAGCTCAATCTTCTGGCCCTATAGAAAACACAGTAGAGTACAAGAGTGCACTTTGCATAAAAGCAAAGTATGTTTCTTGTAAGGCGAGCTAGTGTTTGTTTCCCATTTAAACAAAGTTGAAACACATGCAATTTCTTGTCTTATGAGCAAGAGTTGTTCTCTGGTAAGGAAAGTCACTATTGCGCTCCCATTGCCATACACAGTACAAATAACACTTGTGCCTGTTCCCTGCAAGTACAGTGTATTGGACTGAAGAGAAGCTACTATTCTTGTCAATTTCCTAAGCAGAGGTGAACTAGATATGTCCTGTGTGTGCAGGAAGCACAGTTCTTTTGTTCTGAGCAAGCTCACTGCTCTGGACCTATGGAAACACAGTAGAGAAGAAGTGTGCTCTTTTCTCAAAAACAAAGTATGTTTCTTGTAAGGCGATCCTGTGTTTGTTTCCCATTCATAAATGTATTTGAATTACAAGCAGTTTCTGGTCCAATGAGCAAGAGTTGTTTTCTGGAAAGGACAGTCACTATTGTGCTCCCATTGCCATACACAGTGAAAATAGCCCTCGTGTCTGTTCCTTCAAGTACAGTGTATTGGACTGAAAAAAAAGCTACTGTTCCTGTCAATTTCCTTTGGAGATTTGAACTAGATATGGTCCCTCTGTGTAGGAAGCACAGTTCTTTTGTTCTGAACAAGCTCACTCTTCTGGCACTACATGAAACACAGTAGAGTAGAAGAGTAGTCTTTTCTCAAAATCAAAGTGTGTTTCTTGGAAGGCGAGCTAGTGTTTGTTTCCTATTCATAAATGGAGGTGAATCTCATGCAGTTTCTATTCCTATGAACAATAGATATTTTCTGGTAAGGAAAGTCACTATTGAGCTCCCATTTCCATACACAGAACAAATAGCACTCGCATCTGTTCCCTGGAAGTACAGTGTATTGGACTGAAGAGAAGCTACTGTTCTTGTCAGTTTCCTATACAGAATTGAACTAGATATGGCCCGTGTGTGTAGGAAGCACAGTTCTTTTATTCTTAAAAACGCACACTGTTCTGGCTTTAATGGAAACACAGTAGAGTAGAAGAGTGCTCTTTTCTCAAAAGCAGAGTGTGTTTCTTGTAAGGCGAGCTAGTGTCTGTTTGCCATTCATAAATGGAGTTGAATCACATGCAGATTTTGGTTCTACAAGCAAGAGTTGTTTTCTGGTAAGGAAAGTCACTATTATGCTCCTATTGACATACACAGTGCAAATGGCCCTGGCATCTGTTCTCATCAAGTACAGTGTATTGGACTGAAAAGAAACTACTGTTCTTGTCAGTTTCCTAAGCAGAGTTGAACTAGGTATGGCCCATGTGTAGGAAGCACAGTTCTTTTGATCTGAGCAAGGTCACTCTTCTGTCCCTATAGGAAACACAGTAGAGTAGAAGAGTGCTCTTTTCTCAAAAGCAGATGTGTTTCTTTTAAGCCGAGCTAGTATTTGTTTCTCATTGATAAACGGAGTTGAATTACATGCAGTTTCTGGTCCTATGAGCAAGAGTTATTATGTGGTATGGAAAGCCACAATTGTGCTCCCATTGTCATACACCATTCAAATTGCACTCGTGTCTGTTCCCTGCAAGTACAGTGTATTGGACTGAAGGGAAGCTACTGTTCTTGTCAGTTTCTAGCACAGAGTTGAACTGTATATGTCCCGTGTGTGAAGGAAGCACAGTTCTTTTTTTCTGAGCAAGGTCCAAGGTCAGGCCTTATAGCAAACTCAGTAGATTAGAAGAGTAATCTTTCTCTAAAAGAGAGTGTGTTACACGTTAGGCAAGGAAGTGTTTGTTTCCCATTGATAAACAAAGTTGAATCACATGCAGTTTCTGGTCCTATGAGCAGGAGTTGTTTTCTGGTTAGGAAAATCACTATTGCACTCCCATTTTCATACACTGTGCAATAGCACTCGCATGTGTTCCCAGCAAGTACAGTGTATTGGACTGAAGAGAAGTTATTGTTCTTGTCAGTTTCCAAAGCTGAGCTTAAGTAGATGTGCCCCGTGTGTGTAGGTAGAACAGTTCTTTTTTTCTGTGCAGGCTAACTGTTCTGGGCGTATGTACAGAGTGCTCTTTTCCCAAAAGCAGAGTATGTTTCTTGTAAGGTGAGCTAGTGTTTGTTTCCCATTCATAAACGGAGTTGAATCACATGCAGTTTCTGGTCCTACGAGCAACATTTGTTTTCTGGTAAGGAAAGACACTACTGCACTTACTTTGCCATACACACTACAAATAGCTCTCATGTCTGTTCCCAGCAAGTACAGTGCATTGGAATGAAAAGAACTATTGTTCATGTCAATTTCCTAAGCAGAGTTGAACTAGATATGGCCCGTGTGTTTAGGAAGCACAGTTCTATTGTTCTGAGAAAGTTCACTGTTCTGGCCCAATAGGAAACACAATAGAGTAGAAGAGTGGTCTTTTCTCAAAAGCAGAGTGTGTTTTTTGTAAGGCAAGCTAGTGTTTGTTTCCCATTGATATAGAGTGTTGAATCACATGCAGTTTCTGGTTTTATGAGCAGGAGTTGTTTTGTGGTAAGGAAAGTCACTATTGTGTTTCTCTTGCCATAAATAGTGGAAATAGCACTGGCATCTGTTCTCAGCAAGTACAGTGCATTGGACTGAAGAGAATCTACTGTTCTCTCAGTGTTCTAAGCAGAGTTGAACTAGATTTCGTCCGTGTGTGTAGTAAGCACAGTTGATTTGTTCTGAGCAAGCTCACAGTTCTGGCCTGTGGAAACACAGTAGAGTAGAAGAGTGCTCTTTCCTCAAAAGCAGAGTGTGTTTTTTGTAAGGTGAGCTAGTATTGTTTCCCATTGATAATCGGCATTGAATCACATGCAGTTTCTGGTCCTACAAGTAAGAGTTGTTTTCTGGTTAAAAAAAAAGTCACTATTGCACTCCCATTACCATACACAGTGCAAATAGCACTAGAATGTTTCCTGGGAAGTACAGTGTATTGGACTGAAGAGAAGCTACTGTTCTTGTCAGTTTCCTATACAAAATTGAACTAGATATGGCCCGTGTGTGTAGGAAGCACAGTTCTTTTATTCTCAGCAAGCTCAATGTTCTGGCCCTATAGTAAACACAGTAGAGTAAAAGAGTGCTCTTTTCTCAAAAGCAGAGTGTGTTTCTTGTAAGGCGAGCTAAAGTCTGTTTCCCATTCATAAACGGAGTTGAATCACATGCAGTTTCTGATCCTACGAGCAAGAGTTGTTTTCTGGTAAGGAAAGTCACTACTCTGCTCTCATTGTCATACACAGTGCAAATAGCACTAACGTCTGTTTTCATCAAGTACAGTGTATTGGACTAAAGAGAAGTTACTATTTTTGTCAGTTTCCTAAGAAGAGTTGAACTAGATATGGCGCGTGTGTGTAGGAAGCACAGTTCTATTGTTCTGAGCAAGCTCAATGTTCTAGCCCTGTGAAAATACAGTAGAGTAGAAGAGTCCTCTTTTTTTTCAAAAGCAGATGTGTTTCTTGTAAGGCGAGCTAGTATTTTTTCCCATTTATAAATGGAGTTGAATTACATGCATTTTCTGGTCCTACGAGCAAGAGTTGTTTTCTAGTAAGGAAAGTCATTATTGCGCTCCCATTGAAATACACAGTACAAATAGCACTCGTGTCTGTTCCCAGGAAGTACAGTGTATTGGACTGAAGAGAAGCTACTGTTCTTGTCAGTTTCCTATACAGAATTGAACTAGATATGACCCGTGTGTGTAGGAAGCACAGTTCTTTTATTCTGAAAAAGCACACTGTTCTGGCTTTATAGGAAACACAGTAGAGTAGAAGAGTGCTCTTTTTTAAAAAAACAGAGTGTGTTTCTTGTAAGGCGAGCTAGTGTCTGTTTCCCATTCATAAACGGAGTTGGATCATATGCAGATTCTGGTTCTATGAGCAAGAGTTGTTTTCTGGAAAGACAATCACTACTGCACTCCCATTGTCATACACAGTGAAAATAGCCCTCACGTCTGTTCCAATCAAGTACAGTGTACTGGACTGAAAAGAAGCTACTGTTCCTGTCAATTACCTATGCAGAGATGAACTAGATATGGTCCCTCTTTGTAGGAAGCACAGTTCTTTTGTTCTGAACAAGCTCACTCTTCTGGCCCTACAGGAAACACAGTAGAGTAGAAGAGTGCTCTTTTCTCAAAAGTGAAGTGTTTTTCTTGTTAGGGGAGCTAGTGTTTAATTCAAATTCATAAATGGAGTTGAATCACATGCAGTTTCTGGTCCTATGAGCAAGAGTTGTTTTCTGGAAAGGAAAGTCACTATTGCGCACCCATCTCCATACATTGTGCAAATAGCACTCACATCTGTTCCCAGCACACAGTGTATTGGACTGAAGAGAAGCTACTGTTCTTGTCAGTTTCCTAAGCAGAGTTGAACTAGATATGGCCCATGAGTGCAGGAAGCACAGTTCTTTTGTTCTGAGCAAGCTCAATCTTCTGGCCCTATAGAAAACACAGTAGAGTACAAGAGTGCACTTTGCATAAAAGCAAAGTATGTTTCTTGTAAGGCGAGCTAGTGTTTGTTTCCCATTTAAACAAAGTTGAAACACATGCAATTTCTTGTCTTATGAGCAAGAGTTGTTCTCTGGTAAGGAAAGTCACTATTGCGCTCCCATTGCCATACACAGTACAAATAACACTTGTGCCTGTTCCCTGCAAGTACAGTGTATTGGACTGAAGAGAAGCTACTATTCTTGTCAATTTCCTAAGCAGAGGTGAACTAGATATGTCCTGTGTGTGCAGGAAGCACAGTTCTTTTGTTCTGAGCAAGCTCACTGCTCTGGACCTATGGAAACACAGTAGAGAAGAAGTGTGCTCTTTTCTCAAAAACAAAGTATGTTTCTTGTAAGGCGATCCTGTGTTTGTTTCCCATTCATAAATGTATTTGAATTACAAGCAGTTTCTGGTCCAATGAGCAAGAGTTGTTTTCTGGAAAGGACAGTCACTATTGTGCTCCCATTGCCATACACAGTGAAAATAGCCCTCGTGTCTGTTCCTTCAAGTACAGTGTATTGGACTGAAAAAAAAGCTACTGTTCCTGTCAATTTCCTTTGGAGATTTGAACTAGATATGGTCCCTCTGTGTAGGAAGCACAGTTCTTTTGTTCTGAACAAGCTCACTCTTCTGGCACTACATGAAACACAGTAGAGTAGAAGAGTAGTCTTTTCTCAAAATCAAAGTGTGTTTCTTGGAAGGCGAGCTAGTGTTTGTTTCCTATTCATAAATGGAGGTGAATCTCATGCAGTTTCTATTCCTATGAACAATAGATATTTTCTGGTAAGGAAAGTCACTATTGAGCTCCCATTTCCATACACAGAACAAATAGCACTCGCATCTGTTCCCTGGAAGTACAGTGTATTGGACTGAAGAGAAGCTACTGTTCTTGTCAGTTTCCTATACAGAATTGAACTAGATATGGCCCGTGTGTGTAGGAAGCACAGTTCTTTTATTCTTAAAAACGCACACTGTTCTGGCTTTAATGGAAACACAGTAGAGTAGAAGAGTGCTCTTTTCTCAAAAGCAGAGTGTGTTTCTTGTAAGGCGAGCTAGTGTCTGTTTGCCATTCATAAATGGAGTTGAATCACATGCAGATTTTGGTTCTACAAGCAAGAGTTGTTTTCTGGTAAGGAAAGTCACTATTATGCTCCTATTGACATACACAGTGCAAATGGCCCTGGCATCTGTTCTCATCAAGTACAGTGTATTGGACTGAAAAGAAACTACTGTTCTTGTCAGTTTCCTAAGCAGAGTTGAACTAGGTATGGCCCATGTGTAGGAAGCACAGTTCTTTTGATCTGAGCAAGGTCACTCTTCTGTCCCTATAGGAAACACAGTAGAGTAGAAGAGTGCTCTTTTCTCAAAAGCAGATGTGTTTCTTTTAAGCCGAGCTAGTATTTGTTTCTCATTGATAAAC
This sequence comes from Peromyscus eremicus, assembly GCF_949786415.1. NCBI lineage: Eukaryota > Metazoa > Chordata > Mammalia > Rodentia > Cricetidae > Peromyscus > Peromyscus eremicus. The sequence continues at coordinate 190,304 of NW_026734942.1, read as the reverse complement.
GGAGTTGAATTACATGCAGTTTCTGGTCCTATGAGCAAGAGTTATTATGTGGTATGGAAAGCCACAATTGTGCTCCCATTGTCATACACCATTCAAATTGCACTCGTGTCTGTTCCCTGCAAGTACAGTGTATTGGACTGAAGGGAAGCTACTGTTCTTGTCAGTTTCTAGCACAGAGTTGAACTGTATATGTCCCGTGTGTGAAGGAAGCACAGTTCTTTTTTTCTGAGCAAGGTCCAAGGTCAGGCCTTATAGCAAACTCAGTAGATTAGAAGAGTAATCTTTCTCTAAAAGAGAGTGTGTTACATGTTAGGCAAGGAAGTGTTTGTTTCCCATTGATAAACAAAGTTGAATCACATGCAGTTTCTGGTCCTATGAGCAGGAGTTGTTTTCTGGTTAGGAAAATCACTATTGCACTCCCATTTTCATACACTGTGCAATAGCACTCGCATGTGTTCCCAGCAAGTACAGTGTATTGGACTGAAGAGAAGTTATTGTTCTTGTCAGTTTCCAAAGCTGAGCTTAAGTAGATGTGCCCCGTGTGTGTAGGTAGAACAGTTCTTTTTTTCTGTGCAGGCTAACTGTTCTGGGCGTATGTACAGAGTGCTCTTTTCCCAAAAGCAGAGTATGTTTCTTGTAAGGTGAGCTAGTGTTTGTTTCCCATTCATAAACGGAGTTGAATCACATGCAGTTTCTGGTCCTACGAGCAACATTTGTTTTCTGGTAAGGAAAGACACTACTGCACTTACTTTGCCATACACACTACAAATAGCTCTCATGTCTGTTCCCAGCAAGTACAGTGCATTGGAATGAAAAGAACTATTGTTCATGTCAATTTCCTAAGCAGAGTTGAACTAGATATGGCCCGTGTGTTTAGGAAGCACAGTTCTATTGTTCTGAGAAAGTTCACTGTTCTGGCCCAATAGGAAACACAATAGAGTAGAAGAGTGGTCTTTTCTCAAAAGCAGAGTGTGTTTTTTGTAAGGCAAGCTAGTGTTTGTTTCCCATTGATATAGAGTGTTGAATCACATGCAGTTTCTGGTTTTATGAGCAGGAGTTGTTTTGTGGTAAGGAAAGTCACTATTGTGTTTCTCTTGCCATAAATAGTGGAAATAGCACTGGCATCTGTTCTCAGCAAGTACAGTGCATTGGACTGAAGAGAATCTACTGTTCTCTCAGTGTTCTAAGCAGAGTTGAACTAGATTTCGTCCGTGTGTGTAGTAAGCACAGTTGATTTGTTCTGAGCAAGCTCACAGTTCTGGCCTGTGGAAACACAGTAGAGTAGAAGAGTGCTCTTTCCTCAAAAGCAGAGTGTGTTTTTTGTAAGGTGAGCTAGTATTGTTTCCCATTGATAATCGGCATTGAATCACATGCAGTTTCTGGTCCTACAAGTAAGAGTTGTTTTCTGGTTAAAAAAAAAAGTCACTATTGCACTCCCATTACCATACACAGTGCAAATAGCACTAGAATGTTTCCTGGGAAGTACAGTGTATTGGACTGAAGAGAAGCTACTGTTCTTGTCAGTTTCCTATACAAAATTGAACTAGATATGGCCCGTGTGTGTAGGAAGCACAGTTCTTTTATTCTCAGCAAGCTCAATGTTCTGGCCCTATAGTAAACACAGTAGAGTAAAAGAGTGCTCTTTTCTCAAAAGCAGAGTGTGTTTCTTGTAAGGCGAGCTAAAGTCTGTTTCCCATTCATAAACGGAGTTGAATCACATGCAGTTTCTGATCCTACGAGCAAGAGTTGTTTTCTGGTAAGGAAAGTCACTACTCTGCTCTCATTGTCATACACAGTGCAAATAGCACTAACGTCTGTTTTCATCAAGTACAGTGTATTGGACTAAAGAGAAGTTACTATTTTTGTCAGTTTCCTAAGAAGAGTTGAACTAGATATGGCGCGTGTGTGTAGGAAGCACAGTTCTATTGTTCTGAGCAAGCTCAATGTTCTAGCCCTGTGAAAATACAGTAGAGTAGAAGAGTCCTCTTTTTTTTCAAAAGCAGATGTGTTTCTTGTAAGGCAAGCTAGTATTTTTTCCCATTTATAAATGGAGTTGAATTACATGCATTTTCTGGTCCTACGAGCAAGAGTTGTTTTCTAGTAAGGAAAGTCATTATTGCGCTCCCATTGAAATACACAGTACAAATAGCACTCGTGTCTGTTCCCAGGAAGTACAGTGTATTGGACTGAAGAGAAGCTACTGTTCTTGTCAGTTTCCTATACAGAATTGAACTAGATATGACCCGTGTGTGTAGGAAGCACAGTTCTTTTATTCTGAAAAAGCACACTGTTCTGGCTTTATAGGAAACACAGTAGAGTAGAAGAGTGCTCTTTTTTAAAAAAACAGAGTGTGTTTCTTGTAAGGCGAGCTAGTGTCTGTTTCCCATTCATAAACGGAGTTGGATCATATGCAGATTCTGGTTCTATGAGCAAGAGTTGTTTTCTGGAAAGACAATCACTACTGCACTCCCATTGTCATACACAGTGAAAATAGCCCTCACGTCTGTTCCAATCAAGTACAGTGTACTGGACTGAAAAGAAGCTACTGTTCCTGTCAATTACCTATGCAGAGATGAACTAGATATGGTCCCTCTTTGTAGGAAGCACAGTTCTTTTGTTCTGAACAAGCTCACTCTTCTGGCCCTACAGGAAACACAGTAGAGTAGAAGAGTGCTCTTTTCTCAAAAGTGAAGTGTTTTTCTTGTTAGGGGAGCTAGTGTTTAATTCAAATTCATAAATGGAGTTGAATCACATGCAGTTTCTGGTCCTATGAGCAAGAGTTGTTTTCTGGAAAGGAAAGTCACTATTGCGCACCCATCTCCATACATTGTGCAAATAGCACTCACATCTGTTCCCAGCACACAGTGTATTGGACTGAAGAGAAGCTACTGTTCTTGTCAGTTTCCTAAGCAGAGTTGAACTAGATATGGCCCATGAGTGCAGGAAGCACAGTTCTTTTGTTCTGAGCAAGCTCAATCTTCTGGCCCTATAGAAAACACAGTAGAGTACAAGAGTGCACTTTGCATAAAAGCAAAGTATGTTTCTTGTAAGGCGAGCTAGTGTTTGTTTCCCATTTAAACAAAGTTGAAACACATGCAATTTCTTGTCTTATGAGCAAGAGTTGTTCTCTGGTAAGGAAAGTCACTATTGCGCTCCCATTGCCATACACAGTACAAATAACACTTGTGCCTGTTCCCTGCAAGTACAGTGTATTGGACTGAAGAGAAGCTACTATTCTTGTCAATTTCCTAAGCAGAGGTGAACTAGATATGTCCTGTGTGTGCAGGAAGCACAGTTCTTTTGTTCTGAGCAAGCTCACTGCTCTGGACCTATGGAAACACAGTAGAGAAGAAGTGTGCTCTTTTCTCAAAAACAAAGTATGTTTCTTGTAAGGCGATCCTGTGTTTGTTTCCCATTCATAAATGTATTTGAATTACAAGCAGTTTCTGGTCCAATGAGCAAGAGTTGTTTTCTGGAAAGGACAGTCACTATTGTGCTCCCATTGCCATACACAGTGAAAATAGCCCTCGTGTCTGTTCCTTCAAGTACAGTGTATTGGACTGAAAAAAAAGCTACTGTTCCTGTCAATTTCCTTTGGAGATTTGAACTAGATATGGTCCCTCTGTGTAGGAAGCACAGTTCTTTTGTTCTGAACAAGCTCACTCTTCTGGCACTACATGAAACACAGTAGAGTAGAAGAGTAGTCTTTTCTCAAAATCAAAGTGTGTTTCTTGGAAGGCGAGCTAGTGTTTGTTTCCTATTCATAAATGGAGGTGAATCTCATGCAGTTTCTATTCCTATGAACAATAGATATTTTCTGGTAAGGAAAGTCACTATTGAGCTCCCATTTCCATACACAGAACAAATAGCACTCGCATCTGTTCCCTGGAAGTACAGTGTATTGGACTGAAGAGAAGCTACTGTTCTTGTCAGTTTCCTATACAGAATTGAACTAGATATGGCCCGTGTGTGTAGGAAGCACAGTTCTTTTATTCTTAAAAACGCACACTGTTCTGGCTTTAATGGAAACACAGTAGAGTAGAAGAGTGCTCTTTTCTCAAAAGCAGAGTGTGTTTCTTGTAAGGCGAGCTAGTGTCTGTTTGCCATTCATAAATGGAGTTGAATCACATGCAGATTTTGGTTCTACAAGCAAGAGTTGTTTTCTGGTAAGGAAAGTCACTATTATGCTCCTATTGACATACACAGTGCAAATGGCCCTGGCATCTGTTCTCATCAAGTACAGTGTATTGGACTGAAAAGAAACTACTGTTCTTGTCAGTTTCCTAAGCAGAGTTGAACTAGGTATGGCCCATGTGTAGGAAGCACAGTTCTTTTGATCTGAGCAAGGTCACTCTTCTGTCCCTATAGGAAACACAGTAGAGTAGAAGAGTGCTCTTTTCTCAAAAGCAGATGTGTTTCTTTTAAGCCGAGCTAGTATTTGTTTCTCATTGATAAACGGAGTTGAATTACATGCAGTTTCTGGTCCTATGAGCAAGAGTTATTATGTGGTATGGAAAGCCACAATTGTGCTCCCATTGTCATACACCATTCAAATTGCACTCGTGTCTGTTCCCTGCAAGTACAGTGTATTGGACTGAAGGGAAGCTACTGTTCTTGTCAGTTTCTAGCACAGAGTTGAACTGTATATGTCCCGTGTGTGAAGGAAGCACAGTTCTTTTTTTCTGAGCAAGGTCCAAGGTCAGGCCTTATAGCAAACTCAGTAGATTAGAAGAGTAATCTTTCTCTAAAAGAGAGTGTGTTACACGTTAGGCAAGGAAGTGTTTGTTTCCCATTGATAAACAAAGTTGAATCACATGCAGTTTCTGGTCCTATGAGCAGGAGTTGTTTTCTGGTTAGGAAAATCACTATTGCACTCCCATTTTCATACACTGTGCAATAGCACTCGCATGTGTTCCCAGCAAGTACAGTGTATTGGACTGAAGAGAAGTTATTGTTCTTGTCAGTTTCCAAAGCTGAGCTTAAGTAGATGTGCCCCGTGTGTGTAGGTAGAACAGTTCTTTTTTTCTGTGCAGGCTAACTGTTCTGGGCGTATGTACAGAGTGCTCTTTTCCCAAAAGCAGAGTATGTTTCTTGTAAGGTGAGCTAGTGTTTGTTTCCCATTCATAAACGGAGTTGAATCACATGCAGTTTCTGGTCCTACGAGCAACATTTGTTTTCTGGTAAGGAAAGACACTACTGCACTTACTTTGCCATACACACTACAAATAGCTCTCATGTCTGTTCCCAGCAAGTACAGTGCATTGGAATGAAAAGAACTATTGTTCATGTCAATTTCCTAAGCAGAGTTGAACTAGATATGGCCCGTGTGTTTAGGAAGCACAGTTCTATTGTTCTGAGAAAGTTCACTGTTCTGGCCCAATAGGAAACACAATAGAGTAGAAGAGTGGTCTTTTCTCAAAAGCAGAGTGTGTTTTTTGTAAGGCAAGCTAGTGTTTGTTTCCCATTGATATAGAGTGTTGAATCACATGCAGTTTCTGGTTTTATGAGCAGGAGTTGTTTTGTGGTAAGGAAAGTCACTATTGTGTTTCTCTTGCCATAAATAGTGGAAATAGCACTGGCATCTGTTCTCAGCAAGTACAGTGCATTGGACTGAAGAGAATCTACTGTTCTCTCAGTGTTCTAAGCAGAGTTGAACTAGATTTCGTCCGTGTGTGTAGTAAGCACAGTTGATTTGTTCTGAGCAAGCTCACAGTTCTGGCCTGTGGAAACACAGTAGAGTAGAAGAGTGCTCTTTCCTCAAAAGCAGAGTGTGTTTTTTGTAAGGTGAGCTAGTATTGTTTCCCATTGATAATCGGCATTGAATCACATGCAGTTTCTGGTCCTACAAGTAAGAGTTGTTTTCTGGTTAAAAAAAAAGTCACTATTGCACTCCCATTACCATACACAGTGCAAATAGCACTAGAATGTTTCCTGGGAAGTACAGTGTATTGGACTGAAGAGAAGCTACTGTTCTTGTCAGTTTCCTATACAAAATTGAACTAGATATGGCCCGTGTGTGTAGGAAGCACAGTTCTTTTATTCTCAGCAAGCTCAATGTTCTGGCCCTATAGTAAACACAGTAGAGTAAAAGAGTGCTCTTTTCTCAAAAGCAGAGTGTGTTTCTTGTAAGGCGAGCTAAAGTCTGTTTCCCATTCATAAACGGAGTTGAATCACATGCAGTTTCTGATCCTACGAGCAAGAGTTGTTTTCTGGTAAGGAAAGTCACTACTCTGCTCTCATTGTCATACACAGTGCAAATAGCACTAACGTCTGTTTTCATCAAGTACAGTGTATTGGACTAAAGAGAAGTTACTATTTTTGTCAGTTTCCTAAGAAGAGTTGAACTAGATATGGCGCGTGTGTGTAGGAAGCACAGTTCTATTGTTCTGAGCAAGCTCAATGTTCTAGCCCTGTGAAAATACAGTAGAGTAGAAGAGTCCTCTTTTTTTTCAAAAGCAGATGTGTTTCTTGTAAGGCGAGCTAGTATTTTTTCCCATTTATAAATGGAGTTGAATTACATGCATTTTCTGGTCCTACGAGCAAGAGTTGTTTTCTAGTAAGGAAAGTCATTATTGCGCTCCCATTGAAATACACAGTACAAATAGCACTCGTGTCTGTTCCCAGGAAGTACAGTGTATTGGACTGAAGAGAAGCTACTGTTCTTGTCAGTTTCCTATACAGAATTGAACTAGATATGACCCGTGTGTGTAGGAAGCACAGTTCTTTTATTCTGAAAAAGCACACTGTTCTGGCTTTATAGGAAACACAGTAGAGTAGAAGAGTGCTCTTTTTTAAAAAAACAGAGTGTGTTTCTTGTAAGGCGAGCTAGTGTCTGTTTCCCATTCATAAACGGAGTTGGATCATATGCAGATTCTGGTTCTATGAGCAAGAGTTGTTTTCTGGAAAGACAATCACTACTGCACTCCCATTGTCATACACAGTGAAAATAGCCCTCACGTCTGTTCCAATCAAGTACAGTGTACTGGACTGAAAAGAAGCTACTGTTCCTGTCAATTACCTATGCAGAGATGAACTAGATATGGTCCCTCTTTGTAGGAAGCACAGTTCTTTTGTTCTGAACAAGCTCACTCTTCTGGCCCTACAGGAAACACAGTAGAGTAGAAGAGTGCTCTTTTCTCAAAAGTGAAGTGTTTTTCTTGTTAGGGGAGCTAGTGTTTAATTCAAATTCATAAATGGAGTTGAATCACATGCAGTTTCTGGTCCTATGAGCAAGAGTTGTTTTCTGGAAAGGAAAGTCACTATTGCGCACCCATCTCCATACATTGTGCAAATAGCACTCACATCTGTTCCCAGCACACAGTGTATTGGACTGAAGAGAAGCTACTGTTCTTGTCAGTTTCCTAAGCAGAGTTGAACTAGATATGGCCCATGAGTGCAGGAAGCACAGTTCTTTTGTTCTGAGCAAGCTCAATCTTCTGGCCCTATAGAAAACACAGTAGAGTACAAGAGTGCACTTTGCATAAAAGCAAAGTATGTTTCTTGTAAGGCGAGCTAGTGTTTGTTTCCCATTTAAACAAAGTTGAAACACATGCAATTTCTTGTCTTATGAGCAAGAGTTGTTCTCTGGTAAGGAAAGTCACTATTGCGCTCCCATTGCCATACACAGTACAAATAACACTTGTGCCTGTTCCCTGCAAGTACAGTGTATTGGACTGAAGAGAAGCTACTATTCTTGTCAATTTCCTAAGCAGAGGTGAACTAGATATGTCCTGTGTGTGCAGGAAGCACAGTTCTTTTGTTCTGAGCAAGCTCACTGCTCTGGACCTATGGAAACACAGTAGAGAAGAAGTGTGCTCTTTTCTCAAAAACAAAGTATGTTTCTTGTAAGGCGATCCTGTGTTTGTTTCCCATTCATAAATGTATTTGAATTACAAGCAGTTTCTGGTCCAATGAGCAAGAGTTGTTTTCTGGAAAGGACAGTCACTATTGTGCTCCCATTGCCATACACAGTGAAAATAGCCCTCGTGTCTGTTCCTTCAAGTACAGTGTATTGGACTGAAAAAAAAGCTACTGTTCCTGTCAATTTCCTTTGGAGATTTGAACTAGATATGGTCCCTCTGTGTAGGAAGCACAGTTCTTTTGTTCTGAACAAGCTCACTCTTCTGGCACTACATGAAACACAGTAGAGTAGAAGAGTAGTCTTTTCTCAAAATCAAAGTGTGTTTCTTGGAAGGCGAGCTAGTGTTTGTTTCCTATTCATAAATGGAGGTGAATCTCATGCAGTTTCTATTCCTATGAACAATAGATATTTTCTGGTAAGGAAAGTCACTATTGAGCTCCCATTTCCATACACAGAACAAATAGCACTCGCATCTGTTCCCTGGAAGTACAGTGTATTGGACTGAAGAGAAGCTACTGTTCTTGTCAGTTTCCTATACAGAATTGAACTAGATATGGCCCGTGTGTGTAGGAAGCACAGTTCTTTTATTCTTAAAAACGCACACTGTTCTGGCTTTAATGGAAACACAGTAGAGTAGAAGAGTGCTCTTTTCTCAAAAGCAGAGTGTGTTTCTTGTAAGGCGAGCTAGTGTCTGTTTGCCATTCATAAATGGAGTTGAATCACATGCAGATTTTGGTTCTACAAGCAAGAGTTGTTTTCTGGTAAGGAAAGTCACTATTATGCTCCTATTGACATACACAGTGCAAATGGCCCTGGCATCTGTTCTCATCAAGTACAGTGTATTGGACTGAAAAGAAACTACTGTTCTTGTCAGTTTCCTAAGCAGAGTTGAACTAGGTATGGCCCATGTGTAGGAAGCACAGTTCTTTTGATCTGAGCAAGGTCACTCTTCTGTCCCTATAGGAAACACAGTAGAGTAGAAGAGTGCTCTTTTCTCAAAAGCAGATGTGTTTCTTTTAAGCCGAGCTAGTATTTGTTTCTCATTGATAAACGGAGTTGAATTACATGCAGTTTCTGGTCCTATGAGCAAGAGTTATTATGTGGTATGGAAAGCCACAATTGTGCTCCCATTGTCATACACCATTCAAATTGCACTCGTGTCTGTTCCCTGCAAGTACAGTGTATTGGACTGAAGGGAAGCTACTGTTCTTGTCAGTTTCTAGCACAGAGTTGAACTGTATATGTCCCGTGTGTGAAGGAAGCACAGTTCTTTTTTTCTGAGCAAGGTCCAAGGTCAGGCCTTATAGCAAACTCAGTAGATTAGAAGAGTAATCTTTCTCTAAAAGAGAGTGTGTTACACGTTAGGCAAGGAAGTGTTTGTTTCCCATTGATAAACAAAGTTGAATCACATGCAGTTTCTGGTCCTATGAGCAGGAGTTGTTTTCTGGTTAGGAAAATCACTATTGCACTCCCATTTTCATACACTGTGCAATAGCACTCGCATGTGTTCCCAGCAAGTACAGTGTATTGGACTGAAGAGAAGTTATTGTTCTTGTCAGTTTCCAAAGCTGAGCTTAAGTAGATGTGCCCCGTGTGTGTAGGTAGAACAGTTCTTTTTTTCTGTGCAGGCTAACTGTTCTGGGCGTATGTACAGAGTGCTCTTTTCCCAAAAGCAGAGTATGTTTCTTGTAAGGTGAGCTAGTGTTTGTTTCCCATTCATAAACGGAGTTGAATCACATGCAGTTTCTGGTCCTACGAGCAACATTTGTTTTCTGGTAAGGAAAGACACTACTGCACTTACTTTGCCATACACACTACAAATAGCTCTCATGTCTGTTCCCAGCAAGTACAGTGCATTGGAATGAAAAGAACTATTGTTCATGTCAATTTCCTAAGCAGAGTTGAACTAGATATGGCCCGTGTGTTTAGGAAGCACAGTTCTATTGTTCTGAGAAAGTTCACTGTTCTGGCCCAATAGGAAACACAATAGAGTAGAAGAGTGGTCTTTTCTCAAAAGCAGAGTGTGTTTTTTGTAAGGCAAGCTAGTGTTTGTTTCCCATTGATATAGAGTGTTGAATCACATGCAGTTTCTGGTTTTATGAGCAGGAGTTGTTTTGTGGTAAGGAAAGTCACTATTGTGTTTCTCTTGCCATAAATAGTGGAAATAGCACTGGCATCTGTTCTCAGCAAGTACAGTGCATTGGACTGAAGAGAATCTACTGTTCTCTCAGTGTTCTAAGCAGAGTTGAACTAGATTTCGTCCGTGTGTGTAGTAAGCACAGTTGATTTGTTCTGAGCAAGCTCACAGTTCTGGCCTGTGGAAACACAGTAGAGTAGAAGAGTGCTCTTTCCTCAAAAGCAGAGTGTGTTTTTTGTAAGGTGAGCTAGTATTGTTTCCCATTGATAATCGGCATTGAATCACATGCAGTTTCTGGTCCTACAAGTAAGAGTTGTTTTCTGGTTAAAAAAAAAGTCACTATTGCACTCCCATTACCATACACAGTGCAAATAGCACTAGAATGTTTCCTGGGAAGTACAGTGTATTGGACTGAAGAGAAGCTACTGTTCTTGTCAGTTTCCTATACAAAATTGAACTAGATATGGCCCGTGTGTGTAGGAAGCACAGTTCTTTTATTCTCAGCAAGCTCAATGTTCTGGCCCTATAGTAAACACAGTAGAGTAAAAGAGTGCTCTTTTCTCAAAAGCAGAGTGTGTTTCTTGTAAGGCGAGCTAAAGTCTGTTTCCCATTCATAAACGGAGTTGAATCACATGCAGTTTCTGATCCTACGAGCAAGAGTTGTTTTCTGGTAAGGAAAGTCACTACTCTGCTCTCATTGTCATACACAGTGCAAATAGCACTAACGTCTGTTTTCATCAAGTACAGTGTATTGGACTAAAGAGAAGTTACTATTTTTGTCAGTTTCCTAAGAAGAGTTGAACTAGATATGGCGCGTGTGTGTAGGAAGCACAGTTCTATTGTTCTGAGCAAGCTCAATGTTCTAGCCCTGTGAAAATACAGTAGAGTAGAAGAGTCCTCTTTTTTTTCAAAAGCAGATGTGTTTCTTGTAAGGCGAGCTAGTATTTTTTCCCATTTATAAATGGAGTTGAATTACATGCATTTTCTGGTCCTACGAGCAAGAGTTGTTTTCTAGTAAGGAAAGTCATTATTGCGCTCCCATTGAAATACACAGTACAAATAGCACTCGTGTCTGTTCCCAGGAAGTACAGTGTATTGGACTGAAGAGAAGCTACTGTTCTTGTCAGTTTCCTATACAGAATTGAACTAGATATGACCCGTGTGTGTAGGAAGCACAGTTCTTTTATTCTGAAAAAGCACACTGTTCTGGCTTTATAGGAAACACAGTAGAGTAGAAGAGTGCTCTTTTTTAAAAAAAACAGAGTGTGTTTCTTGTAAGGCGAGCTAGTGTCTGTTTCCCATTCATAAACGGAGATGAATCACATGCAGTTTCTATTCCTACGTGCAAGAGTTGTTTTCTGTTAAGGAAAGTCATTACTGTGCTCCCATTGCCACATACACTGCAAATAGCACTGGCGTCTGTTCCCAGCAAGTACAGTGTATTGCACTGAAGATAAGCTACTATTCTTGTCAGTTTCCAAAACTGAGTTGAACTACATATGGCCCGTGTGAGTAGGAAGCACAGTTCTTTTGTTCTGAGCAAGCTCACTTCTGGCCTTTTAGGAAACACAGTAGAGTAGAAGAATGCTCTTTTCTCAAAGGCAGAGTGTGTTTCTTGTAAGGCGAGATAGTGTTGTTTCCAATTCATAAATGGAGTTGAATCACATGCAGTTTCTGGTCCTACAAGCAAGAGTTGTTTTCTGGTAAGGAAAGTCACTCTTGCGCTCCCAATGCCATATACAGTGCATATAGTTCTTGCATATGTTCCCAGCAAGTAAAGTGTATTGGGCTGAGGAGAATCTACTGTTCTTGTCAATTTCCTAAGGAGAGTTGAAGTAGATATGGCCCGAGTGTGTAGGAAGCACAGTTCTTTTGTTCTGAGCAAGCTTGTGTTCTGGACCTATAGGAAACACAGTAGAGTAGAAGAGTGCTCTTTTCTCAACAGCAGAGTGTGTTTCTTGTAAGGCGATCTAGTGTTTGTTTCCCATTCATAAACGGAGATAAATCTCATGCAGTTTCTATTCCTACGAACAAGAGATGTTTTCTGATAAGGAAAGTCACTATTGCGCTCCCATTGCCATACACAGAACAAACAGAACTCGCATCTGTTCCCAGGAAGTACAGTGTATTGGACTGAAGAGAAGCTACTATTCTTGTCAGTTTCCAAAACAGAGTTGAACTAGATATGGCCCGTGTGTGTAGGAAGCACAGTTCTTTTGTTTTGAACAAGCTCACTCTTCTGGCCATACAGGAAACACAGTAGAGTAGAAGAGTGCTCTTTTCTCAAAAACAAAGTGTTTTTCTTGTTAGGGGAGCTAGTGTTTATTTCAAATTCATAAATGGAGTTGAATCACATGCAGTTTCTGGTCCTATGAGTAAGAGTTGTTTTCTGGAAAGGAAAGTCACTATTGTGCACCCATCTCCATACACTGTGCAAATAACCCTTACGTCTCTTCCTAGCACACAGTGTATTGGACTGAAGAGCAGCTACTGTTCCAGTCAGTTTCCTAAGCAGAGTTGAACTAGATATAGCCCATGAGTGTAGGAAGCACAGTTCTTTTGTTCTGAGCAAGCTCACTCTTCCGGGCCTATAGAAAACACAGTAGAGTAGAAGAGTGCACTTTGCTTAAAAGCAAAGTGTGTTTCTTGTAAGGCGAGCTAGTGTTTGTTTCCCATTAATAAACGGAGTTGAAACACATGCAATTTCTCATTGTATGAGCAAGAGTCGTTCTCTGGTAAGGAAAGTCACTATTTCGCTCCCATTGCCATACACAGTGCAAATAACACTTGTGCCTGTTCCCTGCAAGTACAGTGTATTGGACTGAAGAGAAGCTACTATTCTTGTTAATTTCCTAAGCAGAGGTGAACTAGATATGTCCTGTGTGTGTAGGAAGCACAGCTTTTTTGTTCTGAGCAAACTCACTGCTCTGGACCTATGGAAACACAGTAGAGAAGAAGTGTGCTCTTTTCTCAAAAACAAAGTATGTTTCTTGTAAGGCGATCCTGTGTTTGTTTCCCATTCATAAACGGATTTGAATCACATGCAGTTTCTGGTCCAAAGAGAAGATTTGTTTTCTGGAAAGGACAGTCACTATTGTGCTCCCATTGCAATACACAGTGAAAATAGCCCTCGTGTCTGTTCCTTCAAGTACAGTGTATTGGACTGAAAAGAAGCTACTGTTCCTGCCAATTTCCTATGCAGAGTTGAACTAGATATGGCCCGTGTGTGTAGGAAGCACAGTTCTTTTGTTCTGAACAAGCTCACTCTTCTGGCCCTATATGAAACACAGTAGAGTAGAAGAGTGCTCTTTTCTCAAAAGCGAAGTGTTTTTCTTGTAAGGGAATCTACTGTTTATTTCCCATTCATAAACAGAGTTGAATCACATGCAATTTCTGGTCCTATGAGCAAGAGTTGTTTTCTGGAAAGGAAAGTCACTACTGTGCTCCATCTCCATACACTGTGCAAATAGCCCTCATGTCTGTTACCAGCACACAGTGTATTGGACTGAAGAGAAGCTACTGTTCCTGTCAGTTTCCTAAGCAGTGTTGAACTAGATATGGCCGTGTGTGTAGGAAGCACATTCCTTTTGTTCTGAGCAAGCTCACTGTTCTGGCCCTATAGGAAACACAGTAGAGTATAAGAATGCTCTTTTGTAAAAAGCAAAGTGTGTTTCTTGTAAGGCGAGCTAGTGTTTGTTTCCCATTCACAAACGTAGTTGAATCACATGAAGTTTCTTGTCGTACAAGCTAGAGTTCTTTTCCAGTAAGGAAAGTCACTATTGTGCTCCCATTGCCATACAAAGTTCAAATACCACTCACGCCTGTTCCCACCAAGTACAGTGTATTGCACTGAAGAGAAGCTACTGTTCTGGTCAATTTCCTGAGCAGAGTTGAACTAGATATGGCCCGTGTGTGTAGGAAGCACAGTTCTTTTGTTCTGAGCACGGTCACTGTTCTGGCCCTATACGAAACACAGTAGAGTAAAAAGTGCTGTATTCTCAAAAGCAGAGTGTGTTTCTTGTAAGGCGAGCAAGAGTTATTTTGTGGAAATGAAAGTCATTATTACGCTCCCATTGCCATACACAGTGAAAATAGCACTGGCGTCTGTTCCCATCAAATACATTGTATTGGACTGAAGAGAAGCTACTGTTCTTGTAGTTTCCTCAGCAGAGTTGAACTAGATATGGCCTGTGTTTTCAGGAAGCACAGTTATTTTGTTCTGTGCAAGCTCACTCCTCTAGCCCTATAGGAAAAACAGTAGAGTAGAAAAGTGCTCTTTTCTCAAAAGCAGAGTGTGTTTCTTGTAAGGCTAGCTAGTGTTTGTTTCCCATTCATAAACAGAGTAGAATTACTTGCAGTTTCTGGTCCTATGAGCAAGAGTTGTTTTCTGGTAAGGAAAGTCACTATTGAGCTCCAACTTGTATACAAAGTGCAAGTAGCACTAGAGTCTGTTTTCAGCAAGTACAGTATATTGGACTGAAGAGAAGCTACTGTTCTTGTCATTTTCTTAAGCATAGTTGAACTATATATGTCCCGTGTGTGTAGGAAGCACAGGTTTTTGTTTTGAGCAAGCTCACTCTTCCGGCCCTATAGGAAGCACAGTAGAGTAGAAGAGTGCTCTTTTCTCAAAAGAAGAGAGTGTTTCTTGTAAGGCGAGCTAGTGTTTGTTTCCCATTTATAAACGGAGTTGAATCACATACAGTTTCTGGTCCTACGAGCAAGAGTTGTTTTCTGGTAAGGAAAGTCACTATTGTGCTCCCATTGCGATACACAGTACAAATAGCACTCGCTTCTCTTCCCCACAAGTACAGTGTATGAGACTGAAGAGAAGCCACTGTTCTTGTCAGTTTCCTAAGCAGAGTTGAACTAGATATGGCCTGTGTATGTAGGAAGCACAGTTCTTTTGCTTTGAGCATACTCACTCTTCTGGTACTATAGGAAACACAGTAGAGTAGAAGAGTGCTCTTTTTTCAAAAGCAGAGTGTGTTTCTTGTAGGGCAAGCTAGTGTTTGTTTCTCATTCATAAACAGATTTGAATCACATACAGATTCTGGTCCTACAAGCAAGAGTTGTTTTCTGGTATGGAAAGTCACTGTTGAGTTAGCAAATTCATACACAGGGCATATAGCACTCATGTCTGTTCCCAGTAAGTACAGTGTATTGGACTGAAGAGAAGCACTGTTCTTGTTAGTTTCTGAGCAGAGTTGAACTAGATATGGCCCTTTGTGTTGTTGAAGCACAGTTTTTTTTTCTGAGCAAACTCACTGTTCTGGCCCTATAGGAAACAAAGTAGAGTAGATGAATGCTCTTTTCTCAAAAGCAGAGTGTGTTTCTTGTAAGGCGAGCTAGTGTTTGTTTCCCATTCATAAACAGAGTTGAATCACATGCAATTTCTGGTCCTACGAGCAAGAGTTGTTTTCTTAAGGAAAGTCACTATTTCACTCCCATTGCCATATACAGTGCAAATAGCACTCGCGTTTGTTCCAAGCAAGTACAGTGAATTGGACTGAAGAGAAACTACTGTTCTTGTGAGTTTCCTATGCAGAGTTGAAGTAGATATGGTACGTGTGTGTAGCAAGCACAATTCTGAGCAAGCTCAATCTTCTGGCCCTACAGGAAACAGTAGAAAAGAAGAGTGCTCTTTTCTCAAAGCAGAGTGTGTTTCTTGTAAGGCTATCTAGCGTTTGTTTCCCATTCATAAACGGAGTTGAGTCACATGGAGTTTCTAGTCCTATGGGCAAGAGTCATTTTCTTGTAAGGAAAGTCACTATTGTGCTCCCATTGCCAAACACAGTGCAAGTAGTACTCGCGTCTGTTCCCAGCAATTACAGTGTATTGAACTGAAGAGAAAGCAATGTTCTTGTCAGTTTCCTAAGCAGAGTTGAACTAGATATGGCCTGTGTTTGTAGGAAGCACAGTTCTTTGTTATGAGCAATCTCACGGTTCTGGCTCTATAGGAAACACAGAAGAGTAGAAGAGTGCTCTTTTCTCAAAAACAGAGTGTGTTTCTTGTAAGGCAAGCTAGTGTTTGTTTCCCATTCATAAGAGGATTTGAATCACATGCCGGGTCTGGTTCTAAAAGCAAGAGTTGTTTTTTTGTAAGGAAAGTCACTACTGTGCTCCCATTGCCATACACAGTACAAATAGCACTCGCGTCTGTTCCCAGCATGTACAGTGAATTAGACTGAAGAGAAGCCACTGTCTTATGAGTTTCCTATGCAGAGTTGAAGTATTTATGGCCCATGTGTGTAGGAAGCACAGTTCTTCGTTCTGAGCAAGCTCACTCTTCTGGCCCTAAAGGAAACACAGCAGAGCAGAAGAGTGCTCTTTTCTCAAAAGCAGAGTGTGTTTCTTGGAAAGCGAGTCAGCGTTGGTTTCCCATTCATAAACAGAATTGAATCACATGCAGTTTCTGTTTCTATGCGCAAAGTTGTTTTCTGGTAAGTAAAGTCACTATTGTACTACCATTGCCATACACAGTGCTAATAGCATGCGCATCTGGTCCCAGCAAGTACAGTATATTTGACTGAAGAGAAGCTACTGTTCTTGTCAGTTTTTTAAGCAGAGTTGAACTAGATATGGCTCGTGTGTTTAGGAAGCACATTTTCTTTTTCTGAGCAAGCTCACTGTTCTGGCCCTATAGGAAACACAGTAGAGTAGAAGAGAGTGATTTTCTCAAATCAGAGTGTGTTTCCTGTAAAGCAAGCTAGTGTTGGTTTCCCATTCATAAAAGGAGTTGAATCAAATGCAGTTTCTGGTCGTACGAGCAAGAGTTGTTTCCTGGAAAGTAAGTCACTATTGTGCTCCCATTGCCATACACACTGAAAATAGCACTCGCATCTCGTCCCAGCAAGTACAGTGTATTGGACTGAAGAGAAGACACAGTTCTTGTCATTTTCCTAAGCAGAGTTGAACCAGATATGTCTTGTGTGTGTAGGAAGCACAGTTCTTTTGTTTCGAGCAAGCTCACTGTTCTGGCCCTATAGGAAACTCATTAGAGTAGAAGAATGCTCTTTCCTCAAAAGCAGATGATGTTTCTTGTAAAGCGAGCTAGTGTTTGTTTCCCATTCATAAACGGAGTTGAATCACATGCAGTTTCTGGTCCTACGAGCAAGAGTTGTTTTCTGGTAAGGAAAGAAACTCTTGTGCTCCCATTATCTTACACAGTGCAAATTTCACTCGTGTCTGTTTCCAGCAACTAGTGTATTAGACTGAAGAAAAGCTACTGTTCTTGTCAGTTTCCAAGACAGAGTTGAACTAGATATGACTCATGTTAGTAGGAAGCACAGTGCTTTTGTCCTGAGCAAGCTCACTCTTCTGGCCTGATAGGAACACAGTTGAGTAGAAGAGGGCTCTTTTCTTAAAACCAGAGTGTGTTACTTGTAAGGTGAGGTAGTTTATTTTCCCATTCATAAACGGAGTTGAATCACATGCAGTTTCTGGTCGTAGGAGCAAGAGTTGTTTTCTGGTAATGAAAGTCACTAGTGTTCTCCCATTGCCATACACAGTGCAAAGAGCATTGGCGTCTGTTCCCAGCAAGTACAGTGTATTGGCCTGAAGGGAAGCTGCTGTTCTTGTCAGTTTCCTAAGCAGAGTTGAACTAGATATGCCCTGTGTTTAGGAAGTACAGCTCTTTTGTTCTCAGCAAACTCACTCTTCTGGCTCTTTAGGAAACACAGTAGAGTAGAAGAGTGCTCTTTTCTCAAAAGCAGATTCTGTTCCTTTTAAGGTGATCTAGTGTTTGTTTCCAATTCATAAAAGGAGCTGAATCACATGCAGTATTTGGTCCAATGAGCAAGAGTTTTTTTCAGGTAAGGAAAGTCACTATTGTGCTCACATTGTCTTACACAATGCAAATAGCACTCGCGTCTGTTCCCAGGAAGTACAGTGTATTGGACTGAAGAGAAGGCACTCTTCTTGTCAGTTTCCTAAGCAAAGTTGAACTAGATATGGCCCGTGTGTGTAGGAAGCACAGTTCTTTGTTATGAGCAATCTCACTGTTCTGGCCCTATAGGAAAAACAGAAGAGTAGAAGAGTGCTCTTTTCTCAAAAGCAGAGTGTATTTCTTGTAAGGCGAGCTAGTGTATGTTTCCCATTCATAAACAGAGATGAATCACATGCAGTATGTGGGTTTACGAGCAAGAGTTGTTTTCTGGTAAGGAAAGTCACTATTTCGCTCCCATTGCAATATACAGTACAAATAGCACTCGCGTCTGTTCCCAGCAAGTACAGTTTATTGGACTGAAGAGAAGCTACTGTTCTTGTCAGTTTCCTAAGCAGAGTTGAACTAGATATGGTTCGTGTATGTAGGAAGCACAGTTCTTTTGTCCTGAACAAGATCATTGTTCTGGCCATATAGGAAACACAGTAGAGTAGAAGAGTGCTCTGTTCTCAAATCAGTGTGTGTTTCTTGTAAGGCGAGCTAGTGTTGTTTTCCCCTTCATAAACAGAGTTGAATTACATGCAGGTTCTGGTCCTACGAGCAAGCGTTGTTTTCTCTTAAGGAAAGTCACTATTATCCTCCAATTGCCATACACAAAGCAAATAGCACTCGTGTCTCTTCTCAGCAAGTACAGTGTATAGGACTGAAGGGAAGCTACTGTTCTTGTCAGTTTCCTAAGCAGAGTTGAACTAGATATGCCCTGTGCGTTGGAAGCACAGTTCTTTTGTTCTCAGCAAGCTCACTGTTCTGGCCCTATAGGAAACACAGTAGAGTAGAAGAGAGTTATTTTCTCAAAAGCAGAATGTGTTTCTTGTAAGCTGAGCTAGTGTTTGTTTCACATTCATAAACAGAGATGAATCACATGCAGTTTCTGGTCCAGCAAACAAGAGTTGTTTTCCGGTAAGGAACATCACAATTTTGCTCCCATTGCCATACACAGTGCAAAGAGCACTCGCGTCTGTTCCCAGAATGTACAGTGTATTGGACCGAAGAGAAGCTACTGTTCTTTTAAGTTTCCTAAGCATAATTGAACTAGATATGGCCCATGTGTGTAGGAAGCACAGTTGTTGTTGTTTTTTCTGAGCAAGCTCACTCTTCTGGCCCTATAGGAATCACAGTAGAAAAGAAGAGTGCTCTTTTCTCAAAGCAGAGTGTGTTTCTTGTAAGGCGATCTAGTGTTTGTTTCCCATTCATAAACAGAGTTGAATCACATGGAGTTTCTAGTCCTATGAGCAAGAGTTATTTTCTTGTAAGGAAAGTCACTATTGTGCTCCCATTGCCAAACACAGTGCAAGTAGTACTCGCGTCTGTTCCCAGCAATTACAGTGTATTGAACTGAAGAGAAAGCAATGTTCTTGTCAGTTTCCTAAGCAGAGTTGAACTAGTTATGGCACGTGTGTGTAGGAAGCACAGTTCTTTTGTTCTGAGCACAGTCACTGTCCTAGCATTATTCGAAACACAGTAGAGTAGAAGAGTGCTCTTTTCTCAATAGCAGAGTGTGTTACTTAAGGCAAGCTATTGTTTTTTCACATTCATAAAGAGAGTTAAATCACATGCAGTTTCTGGTCCGACTAGCAAGCGTTGTTTTCTGGTAAGCAAAGTCACTATTGCGCTCCCTGTGCCATACACTAGGAAAAGAGCACTCGCGTCTGTTCCCAGCAAGTACAGTGTATTGGACTGAAGAGAAGCTACTGTTCTTGTCACTTTCCTAAGCAGAGTTGAACTAGATATGGTCCCTGTGTGTAGGAAGTACAGTTCTTTGTTCTGATCATGCTAACTATTCTGGCCCTATGGAAAAACAGTGGAGTAGAAGAGTGCTCTTTTCTCAAAAGCAGAGTGTGTTTTTTGTAAGGCAAGCTAGTGTTTGTTTCCCATTCATAAACGGCATTAAATCACATGCAGTTTCTGGTCCTAAGACAAAGAATTGTTTTCTGGTAAGAAAGTCAGTATTGCGCTCCCATTGCCATACACAGTGCAAATAGCACTCACGTCTTGTTCCAGCAAGTACAGTGTATTGGACTGAAGAGAAGTTACTATTCTTTCTGTTTCCTAAGCAGAATGGAACTCGATATAGTCCGTGTGTGTAGGAAGCACATTTCATTGCCTGTGAGCAAGTTCACTGTTCTGGCCCTATGCAAACACAGTAGAGTGTAAGAGTGCTCTTTTCTCAAAAGCAGAGTGTGTTTCTTGAAGGCGAGCTAGTGTATGTTTGCCATTCCCAACCAGAGTTGAATCCCATGGAATTTTTATTACTATGAGCAAGAGTTGTTTTCTGGTAAGGAATGTCACAATTGTGCTCTCTTTGCCTTACACAGTGGAAGTAGCACTCGCGTCTGTTCCCAGCAAGTACAGTGTATTGGACTGAAGAGAAGCTACAGTTCTTGTTAGTTTCCTAAGCAGAGTTGAACTAGATATGTCTTGTGTATGTACAAAGAACAGTTCTTTTGTTCTGAGCACGCTCACTGTTCTAGCCCTATAGGAAACACAGTAGAGTAGAAGAGTGCTCTTTTCTCAAAATCAGAGTGTGTTACTTGTAAGGCAAGTTACTGTTTGTTTCCCATTGATAAACGGAGTTAAATCACATGCAGTTTCTGGTCCTATGAGCAAGAGTTGTTTTGTCGTAAGGAAAGTCACTATTGTGCTGCCTGTGCCATACACTCAGAAAATAGCACTTGCGTCTGTTCCCAGCAAGTACAGTGTATTGGACTGAAGAGAAGGTACTGTTCTTTTCAGTTTCCTAAGCAGAGTTGAACTAGATATGTCCCATGTGTGCAGGAAGTACAGGTCTTTTTACTGAGCAAGCTCACTATTCTGTCCCTATATGAAACACAGTAGAGTAGAAGAGTGCTATTTTCTCAAAAGCAGAGTGTGTTTCTTTTAGAGCAAGCTCGTGTTTGTTTCCCATTCATAAATGGAGTTGAATCACAAGCAGTTAATAGTCCTACGAGAGAGAGTTGTTATCTGGTATAAAGGTCACTATTGCGCTCCCATTGCCATACACATTGCAAGTAGCACTCGTGTCTGTTCCCCGCAAGTAAAGTGTATTGGACTGAAGAGAAGCTACTGGTCTTGTCAGTTTCCTAAACAGAGTTCAACTAGTAATCGCCAGTTTGTGTAGGAAGCACATTTTTTTTTTTGTTCGGAGCAAGCTCACTGTTCTGCCCTATAGGAAACACAGTAGAGTAGAAGAGTGCTCTTTTCTCAAAAGCAGAGACTGTTTCTTGTAAAGTGAGCTAGTGTTTGTTTCCCATTCATAAACGGAGTTGAATCACATGCAGTTTCTGGTCCTAAGAGAAAAAATTGTTTTTGGTAAGAAAGTCACTATTGCGCTCCCATGGACATACACAGTGCAAATATCACTCGCGTCTTTTTCCAGCAAGTACAGTGTATTGGACTGAAGAGAAGTTACTTGTATGTAGGAAGCACTGGTCTTTTGCTGTGAGCAAGTTGTGTCCCCTTCTTCATTTCTAAGCTCTCATATGTCCTGAATTCATTGATCTTTATGTCTCCCCACACATGTTCCCATGGCAACCCCAAACCTAACAGGGAGAGTATTAGACAGAAGACAGTGTGCCCTCCTGCCTCTTCATTTTCCTTCAGGATGGCACCTTTAGAGGTAAGGTCCTTCCCTTGTGCAGATTTGCATGGAGCTCCTTCTTACTAATTACAGGTTTTCTGCAGTGAGCATCTGTTTGCTGTGAGAAAGTTTCTCTGGAAATAAGCAGGTATAAAGATGACAGGTTGAAGCCAAGGAATGTTCTGTGCTGAAGGTATAAACAGAGCCTGCACACTGCAGTGTTGTGTAGATACCACTAGAGGACCTCATACAGTTCGGTTCCAAGGTTGCTGAGTTGCCTGGCAACTAACTGTTCAAGGCCATGCTTATCTCTCCTGAACTGTGACTCTGACATTGCTATGCTGCTATTTTTTTTTTTCAAAATAATGTATCTGAACTTTTGGAGAAATGTGCTGGGTTTTTTTTGTTTGTTTTTTTGTTTTTGTTTTTAGTTTAGGTGTATATTTCTCAGTTCAATCTCTAGCAATTTTTAAAGGCTGAGAAAAAATCCAGGGCCAGCTGCTCTCTGGCCCTTCTCTCTTGAGGAAGAAAGGGATAAGCTCAGCTGAAATGTAAAGTTGATTTTCCAGCTGAGTAGAGCTGGTGGGGACTCAAATGCTGGCATGGCAGGTCCCCACCAGGCCTGTGTTTCAGCTGCCTTCCTCTCCTAGGTCTAAAAAACTCCAACATGATATAGAACAGGCCACAGCCCAGGGTCAGAGCCTGCTGCAAACAAACCTGCTTCAGCAGGAACACTAAGTGAACCAGTCAAAAGAGCCACCATTGACTCCTATCCCCTGCAACAACGGCATTCATGGGGTGGTCTTTCTTCCTTCACATTGGTGTCCATGAGTGAATAGGCCCTGGTTTTGTCTAGGCCATGGCAGAGTTAGGATGCTTATGGGAATAATTGCCATTCTTTCTCTTGACAGCACCACTTAAGAGAACTCCACTCTAGCATCAACACCTCCTCAACAAAAGACATCTTGTAGCTCTGAACTAACCAGTGAGGAAAATCTCAACCTACCAGCAAGGGATCCATGTGTCTGTTGGTACATTATTTCAGGAGAAAATAAATCATCAGAAAGAAGCTTGAGCTACAGAGGACCTGCCAAGATTACTCAGAACCCAGACATCTATTAACAAGTGGCCCTCAAACGTAGCACAGCAGCATGGGGATGGTATGTTGGTGAGCCAGAGTTACTCTGTCAGTTTACTCTCCATGTCTTTAGTAAGCTGTCTGAGTCCTCCACATGTGGTGAGAAATCTGACAAGAAAGCCAGCATGGCTGTCATGCTGTTATCTATACATACCACATGGAGAAGAATAGGATTCCCTCCCCAGGGCAATGCTGAAGCCAACTCCATGTGACATGAAAGTGTTGCTGAAGATGACGCACTGCAGATACTACAGCACTCCATCATACCTATGTTAGTCAGTCATCAGATCTTCCATAAAGAAAATGACTAGGGATTCTCCAGTGTCACAGCCTGGATTGGCATGACTGGTCCTGAGAAAGAACTTATAGAGGAGGTCTGAGTCATCTTTGGTGCTTTGGAAAGCCAAATGTACTCCATTGATTCGTTGAGTCTAGAGTAGAAGAATATTTGTAGCTTATGTTTTTGGATGGGTCTTTTCTTTGCTGGGGTTTTGTTTGCTTGGTGTTTTTAGTTTAGTTTAGTTATAAATTTTGTTATTTTTTGTTAATTCTTTTATTCTTGTCAGTGTTTTAATAGTTGGTAAATATATACACTACATTTACTGACTGCCTTTTAAAAGTCCCCACTGAAGACTTTTTATGAATAAAAAAGCAATTTCCAATTCTTCACTTTTACAGCTCTTCTTTATTCAGGCATGGTGTTGCACTCCTGTAACTTCAGAACTCAGAGGCAGAGATGAATCTCTGCAAGTTCCAGGAGCCTTGGCTACAAAGTGAATTCCCATCTAACCAGGCCTACATAGGGGGTTTACACATTGAATGTGGATGGCATGATCTACTCCAGTCTTCATGATCTAGCCTTTATGTTAACAGCCAGATTTAGAGAATGTAACAATGATGAGCTTCTGGAAAGAAAGGAATCTCCTTTCTGCACTACATTAGTCCTTTCCCCATGCCCTTTCACAATTGCCCTTTGTGGTTCTGGGATAGCAAAACAGTGAAAGTGGCCTTGAAATGCATGAACAAAGTTTACCACTACCCACAGCAGAGGAGAACTGCTGAGCTGGAAGTGTGAATACTGGAGATGCCTTCTGACCTCTCACTCCTTTAGCATGACTGTTGCATTGGGGAGATGTAGAGTAATGACCTGCTCTGGCACTGTCATCTGCTTCCATTAAGAATATTGTGAACAAAGTCTGAAGGATTCATTCCAATCTCTGAAATGGTTTTTCCCGTTGGTTTATGACACAAAACATTTCATAAAATTCCATAAGGCTGTCTCAGATAGGTTACTCAGAATACCAATTCCATCTGCTAAATTTAAGAAGTATGAGTTTGGGGTTTGGGGAGATGGTTCAGTAGTTAAGAGCATTTGGGTTTGGTTCCCAGCACACATAAGGGGGCTCATATCCATCTGAAATTCTAATTCCAGAGGACCCAATGCCTTCTTCTGACCTCCGTACCAAGCATGCCTCTGGTACTCAGATATACATGCAAGCAAAACATTCACACACTCATATACATTAAAGTAAAATAGGTAAGTATTACCAACTAACTTAATGCTACTTGGCAGATGAAAAGCTTCAGCTATTTTTTTTTCAAGACAAGGTATCTCGGTGTAGCTTTGTGCCTTTCCTGGAACTCACTTGGTAGCCCAGGCTGGCCTTGAACTCACAGAGATCTGCCTGGCTCTGCCTCCCGAGTGCTGGTATTAAAGGCGTGCACCACTACCGCCGGGCTACTTCATCTATTTTTACTTTTAAATATTATCTCCAGATTTTTCTCAGGCTATATCAGAATTCAGTATCCTACTTTGGCATCAAATATCAAGTTTGTTTATTTTATTTTTTTCTAATAAAACTAAATTTATTCAATATCCTACAGTAATGGCTTTGATAATAACTATCCAAGAGTATAAAAAGTTTAAGACATATTTGTAGAGTTAATATATTAATACAAAGTGCATGCCTAAATACAGTAAGTTTATAGGCAGAGAGTTGAGTGGGAGAAGACTGCAGTTGAGGTCTAATAATAAATATATAAATGCAGAAATAGAGATGCTCAATCATTGGGCACTCTGTGCATATGGTGGCTTATACTAGGTAGGTTTTTCACAAAAGGAAGAAGCACACTAGGTAAAACTATAAAACTACAGGTTGTCATAAAAACTGTGGCTCTCCTTGTTGTGAAACACTAACAGACTTTAACAATCCAGTTTTCATAATAATCACGAGTGACAGAATACTAAGGCAGCATGTACCCTTCCCTCTACAATATGTCTGACATGGAAGTATTGTTTTTTCCTGAATTTTGAGAAGAAGCCATTGGACAGCTTCAGGAGTGTTCTACGGAGAAACCTTCTCTGAGATCTTAATGTGAGGCATTCCATTCAGCTACCTGGATGTTCAGAAGCCCAACTCCAAGAAACCAACTCAACTAACCAATTCAATCTCAATATACAACTCTTCTCTTTAGCCTACTTTAAATAGTGGGAGAAAAGCAACAAAAGCCCAAATCCTAATAAGGTCAAGACAAGGCAAAGGGCTACTCTATAGATAAAACCTCCACAAAAATCAACTGAGGAAATCCAGAGATAGAACTGAATCATACAGATTTCAGTGAGTTGCAGTCATGTAGCAGCAATGTCAATTATTTATACACTGCAAGTTTTCTAAGCAATGTCCCTCAAGCAGCATCAGCTATGCCCAGTGCATCCCCAGGACTTACACATTCTAATAAGTGGTTTCTAACCACGTGTTCTCTACTGTATGGTGATGTTTTGATACTATCTGTATAGGACCTCTCCCATCCTACAGATTTGCCTTCCCCCAAAGGAGCTCTGGTTCTGTTTTAGAAGATTCACATAAAGTCTTCTTATCAAATATGAAGGGAGGTGACACGATGCTACCTGTGTGTTCAGAAATTGCTTCCTCCTCCAAGCTATTTGGAGAAATCTCAGTCTCCCCTGCTTAATAGTCAGTAGTACAGGTCTGAATCATCAGAAGTTTGGTAATGCTGAAGCATTCCAAAATTTTTAGCTGTCTCTAGAGGCAGGCCATGCTACTGAATTATGACAAATTATCATGAGGAAAAATAAGTGTAGCCAGACATTTTAAAATGCCTCAACCAGGCTGGGCGGTGGTGGGGCACGCCTTTAATCCCAGCACTTGGGAGGCAGAGCCAGGCGGATCTCTGTGAGTTCGAGGCCAGCCTGGGCTACCAAGTGAGTTCCAGGAAAGGCGCAAAGCTACACAGAGAAACCCTGTCTCGAAAAACCAAAAAAAAAAAAATGCCTCAACCACAACCTTTCCACAGAAAGACTAAATTACATATGGTTTATCATAGAAAAATGGCACCTCTGGCCCCTGAAATCCCCTAATTTCATTCATTTGGGGGTATTAAACAAGCAAAAACACTTAACTAGTACTTTACAACAGCATTCAGCTTTCCTATGAAATACTCTTAAATATTATGTACACTTTTTTTTCCTGCAGTAAGCTAGACACTGGCTTCTGAGTTTGTTGGATGGGGAATGGGTAACACATTAAAACTGTTATATAAAATGTCTTTTGGCAGAATAATAGGTATCCAAGTTAAAAATAGG
Source organism: Peromyscus eremicus (assembly GCF_949786415.1). Taxonomy (NCBI): domain Eukaryota; kingdom Metazoa; phylum Chordata; class Mammalia; order Rodentia; family Cricetidae; genus Peromyscus; species Peromyscus eremicus. The sequence goes on along the minus strand of NW_026734942.1, from coordinate 164,045 downwards.
AGGGTCAGTTTGTTACTTTGTGGACTTTTCAAAGTTGAAATCAATCTTTGTTCCCTTCTACTGAACCTCAATAACTACTCCTGAGTGGAGATGGGCAGAGGTGCCAGCCCCTCCTCCTCAGGCTTCTCAGCAGCTGCTTGCTTTGTGCTGCAGCAAGGCTTGAAGAGATGGGTGTCAATGAGGACTTCGCCAAAACTGCCCTTAAAGATGATCCCACAATATATTTTCTGTCTTTTCCAGTAGGTAATATGTAAAAAGGAAAAACTGGAGTCTTCTTAGAGCTGGAAGCCATCTCTATATCTGAGCCTTGATCTGACTGGTTACTGAAGCAGAGACTGGGCTGGAGAGGCACTTGAGGTGCTATGAGCATCAGGATTGTGGTGTTTAAATTCCTTCCACAGTTTACTCATGTGATTGCTTTTCATCCTGTTTCCAGATAGAGTTCTCACTTTTTTTGTTTTAAATGTTGCCTTTAGACTGGGTCCTGCCCTTGCATCTACCACATGATTCCAGTTTTGTTGTTTTTTTTTGTTGTTATTTTGTTTTTGTTTTTTGTTTCGCTTTGTTTTTCTGGATCAGGTGGCGACTTCTTCCATCTTTCCACAAGCAACACACAGACACTGCAGATGTCATGTGCAACCCAAAATAGCTCTGAAAATCCTTTTTGTAATGTTTACTGTCCATGAACCAAGAGCTAGAAGACTTGGCTCTGCAGATACAACAGTCCTCTGTTCTTCAGTGCACCTTTGGTTTGTGAAAACCAAACATATTTCCTTCTGGGCAATAGCTTCCATGTGCAGCAGCATCCACACAGGGCAGGCTGCACTGAGAAAACCCCTGCAAGCACTCACTGTGCCCACAGTGAATCCAGCAAGTTTGCTGATTTTATATGATGCCTAAGTTAAAAAAAATTCTAAAACCTACCGAAATGTTATAGCCTAGAGCAGTAATGAAACAAAAATGCTAAGGCAGATTAATGATAAAAAAAGTCAACGTTTATATACTTGTCAAAATTCTTAAAGTGGTAGTGTGGAGCTATTTTAATGGTTGTAGCAAAAGAGATGAAGTCGAACCACAGGGGAAAAAATGAGTTTGATGGGATATACTTCATAGTTCTCATTCATTGTTTGCTCCTCATTATGCAATTTATTTTAAAAGAACAAAAACAACTCCCCATATTTATAACACTTTTATTATCTCCCTCTATTTTGTAGTCAGAAGGTCCTATGGTATATACCTGTGGTTACTTTACCATGATATGGACCATGTGGAAGACAGAAACAATGAAGATGATTGAGGAACAAAGAAATGAAAATGTTTTCATCAGCTCCTATTTAGACATCAAAAACAATCCATATTATGAGGTGTGGTGGTGCATGTCTTTAGTCCTAGCACTAGGAAGGCAGAGGCAGGACGCAGTGTTTTACACACACCCCAATTGTTAGTTTCTGCCACACCGCAGCAGCCTGCATCTGCTGCTGCCACCACAGCAGTTATGTCATCACTTTTCATCGGGTTCTTTCCACCCTCAGCTCTGCCACACGTGCAGCCTTAAAAATGCCCGCCAGGCACAGCTCACTCCCTTTCCATCTCTGCCTTTTTCACATCTCTTTGCTTCTCCTCTCTTGCCTCTTCTTTTCTCTCTTGCGTCTCTTCTTCCTCTTGTCATTCTGTCTCTCTCAAGTCCCCACTCCCACACAGCCCTTCACACTTCCACTCACCATTCCCCAATGAACCTCTTTGCACTAACTGTTGCTGGGGCTGTGTGTTGCTTAGTGGCATACCTTGGCAGGACCTGCTGAAAGGTACTCAGTATCACCTTGCTTTCTTTTTTATTTATCATTTCACCAATTACTTAATTTAGTTTATGTGTTTGTGGGTGTGGGATAGGGAGAGGTATGCATGTGGAGTTAAGAGGACAACTCTTTGGAAGTCTTTTTGAGAGGATGCCAGGGTTGCAGCCATCTTAGAGAAGGGTCAGACAGGGGACAACAGGCCCTTGGATAAATTGTTCTTAAAAACCCACCAGATGATCTGCTGCCCCTTCACCTCTAGACAATTAGGAGCTGCACACCAGGCATTTCCTGCCATAACCTAAAGGACATGCTATAACATAACTGGCATAATAAACAAAGCACCAGATATGTCCTCTGAGATGTTTTCTGCTGTTACAGATTGTATACCATAGCTGTCATAGGGAATGAGTTTCCTGCAGATAAAAATGGGATGTCTAACTATCAGAGGAAATGGATCTGCTGGTCAAATGGATACAATAACATAGATTGCTAGAGGATAGGGCAATTTCCTTTCAGTTGCAACTCTCCAATCAGTTCACACCAAGCATCTCTAACCTGACGTAAGCACCAGTCTTGAGCTTGTAATGGTATAGAGTTGGAATTCCCCTAGATCTCCTACCCTAACCATTAGAAAGCCCTGGTTGAGTGCTACTCAGGGTCTCTCCTGCTCTGCTGCATCAGATGGATGGAGACGCCCAAGTTAACTGGCAGCAATAAAAAGACTTTGCAGAATTTGGTCTCTTGGTGGGACTCAAGGTACAACATGTTCCATCCCGCTACCTTGTGGGATTTCAGGGTTGAACATAAATTCTCTGGTCTGCTTGGAAATGCCTCTTCCCAATGAATGTTGCTAGTCCTCAAACAGTTTCATGAAGAAGAACTCTTTTCCCAATTTTATTTAAATTCCAAGTAAAGTTTTTCTGCCTTATTGTTGAATTTCAGATTTGATAGAGGAGCTGACAAGATGGTTCAGCTGGTAAATTAGGCACTCGTCACCAAGCCTGATGATCTGAATTCAGTCCTTGGGACCCACATTTGGGGGGGCAGAGTACCAATCCCTTACATTAGTTTCTGACCTCTATACATGTACTGCACATGCATGTCACACAAGTGCACAGAAATAATAATAAATAATAAATCTAATTTAAAATTGATGGAGAATATTGTTATGCCTATCTCACAGAATTTTAAGTTTTACTGGAGCTGTATGTCAATACAAATTCTGTTGATTTCTATATTTTATAAACCCAAAATCTGTGTTAACTTTGTATTAAGATTAAAAAAAAATATGCTTCCAAATTTATTTAACTCAGTTGTGCTCTGTTATTAGCTGCCTATGTCTAAACATGAAAAAGAGTACCAGACTCTAGTTACAGAGATTATAATGCAGGACTAACACTTGCCTCTAAAACAAACATGTTTTTGTCAGATGACTTGCAGGGTGCACAGTCAGAAACTGAGCCCAAACAAAAATCCAGCATCTTTCCAAAGAATCCATTAAGGCCCAGGAGCTAACTAGAGCAAGTATACAAAAATGCTTTGAACTCAAGGTGAGGTCAAGGTCACTGGGTCTTATGAAGGCAGCACAGTGTGATTGATGGCACAGAACTCAGAACCTGGAGGTAAGGCTGGGTGTCCAGAGCCAGGGCTTTGCTAGCCTTGTTCTCAGGCATTCACTCAACCTCCCAGCTTTCATTTCAGATGGTGAGATGAGAATTGTTACAGTTGACCACCTTCCTTCTTTGTGATTGTGAAGAGCATTAAGAGTTCTAACAGCAAATGACCACCATTGTTAATTGTTAATTATATGCTAATTGCAAGCTGAATGTTCCTTTTATGAAATGCTTGGGATCAACAGTTTCAGAATTCACAGCATTTCGTATTTCAGATGTTTTTTAGATGTGAAATGCCCAATCAACCAGTGCAAGGTAAGCATGGGGTGCACGGGGTGGTGGTGGTGGTGGTGGTGGTGGTAATTTCAGTTATATATAGAGAGAGTGAATTGAATTATGTCAGTACTCACTTTTGACGAGATTTATTTAACAAGTTTCAGACACGCTTCAGGGTATGGAATCTTCTGTGCCAAGCACAGCAGCACACATAAAAGAAAGAAATCCTCAGGTTTGAGATCAGCCTGGGTAGCTAGACTTAAAACGAAAAGAGGACGAGATAGACAGACAGACAGATAGATAGATAGATAGATAGATAGATAGATAGATAGATAGATCGAAGGTGTAATACTGAGGTGCAGATTGCTTTGGAAACCTTGGCCTACTGTGTCTACCAGTTCATGCCCTATGGAGCTAAGTGATATGGTAGAAGCCATTAGGGCTGAATTGTCAGGAAGGCATGTCTTGAGAGAGAAGTGATAACCAAAGCCACTGAGACAGAAATTCCTGAATTATAGATCTGTTAGCCTCATATTTTTATTTACTTAGTTTATGTGTCCAAGTGTTTTACCTAATGTGTGTCTGTGTGCCATTTACATGCTTGGTGCCTATGAAGTCCAGAGCAATGCCCCTGGACCTGGAGTTACAGGCTGCCATGAGCCATCAGGAACTGAACCTGGGTCTTCTGCAAGAGCAGCCAGTACTTATAGCCACTGATCCATCTCTTCAGCCCCCCATTAGCTCTATTATAATTGAGATTTAATTATTTTTGTCTTCTGATTCGATGTAACCCTGATCTAACTAATGTTAGTGTGATGGTGTGTAGACACACATGCAGGCAACACTTTGTACACATAAAATAAATCTTCTTTTTCCTTCTTTTTTAAAGAAAAACACAATCCAACATGATGGCATGACTTTAGTCCCAGACCTCAGGGAGCTCTATGGTTGCTTAGGTGGTTTCTGCAAGGAGTAGGTTTTAGTTTTCCTCTTCCACCCTTATGGTGATATTTTATTTGTGCTGAAATGTGATTTTATTTGTATGTTAATAAATGAAGTTGCCTGGGGGTCAGAGCTAATAGCAAGCCATAGCAGAAGTCTGGCAGTCGTAGCACATGCCCTTAATCCCAATCACATGACAGGCAGATCTCTGTGTTTTCAAGAACACCACCAGCACGGAGACACACGTCTTTAATCTCCATAACAACCATAGAAGACCTGGAGTTCTGTATAGACAGGTAGTGATGAGAAGGTCATGTGGTTGGGTTTACAACCAATGAGAAGGCAGAACAGAAAGTCAATAAAAAGACAGACACACAGGAAGTAGGTCTCTTTCTCAGGGGAAGGATGGCAGCCTCAGTGAGGGGTAAGAAGACGGTTTTAGTCTCAGTTCTTAGCAACTGCTCTGATCTCTTGGGCTTTTAACTCTGCATTTGGCTCTGTGTTTCTTATTTAATAAGACCGTTACATCGACACACCCTGCTGTCTCTTTATTTCCTAGGGAGGGTCCCCTGCTCCAGTGGTGAATGAGAAGGGCATGAACCACAACATCACCCCCACCGTGCTCCTTCTTGCTTTACCTGGGGTAACTGGCAGCCTGGCATCCACTGTTGCTTGTTGTGCTGTTGCTGTTTGTAAGCTTTGAAGACTTATGCCAGTGTAGAAATTTGGTGTCCTCTTAAGTTCAAAGCAATATGTATAGAAAACAAGCATATCTTGAGAATGCCACAGGAAGTCAGCTGCCAGGACCTCCACAGCACACAGGAGCACAGGCCCATCGAGATGGCTGGGTGTTGAAGGCAGTCCAACAGATGTGCCATTAAATTCTCATGTCTGATAAATGTGACTGTCCCCTATTAAACAAATCCTTCTTGTCCTGTATACACAGTTTCAAGACTCCTGCATCTTTCTCTGACCTCTAAGCAAGTACATCAAAGGTCAAGTGGCTTGATCTCTGACTGTTCCATAACAGGTTTCTGTACCAGCTGCTGGAAAGCCACCTGAAGGAAGGAGCAGCATATTGCCAAGGACCAAAGGCAGGGCCTGGCTGGGGCTTGGGGGTTGGCATTCTGGCATCAGACAAGGAGGTGTCAGGCCTCCCCAAGAGCAAGCAAGACAACCTCTCACAGACATGTCCACAGTCCAGCCTAATCCAGACAACCCCTCACTTCCCAGGTGATCCTAGATTGTGTCAGGTGGACAATGAAAACTGACCATCAAGGGGTCTCAGTCAGAAAGGATATGATTCAAGTGTTTGTGACAGGAGCATGGGGCAGTGTGAATGAGGGCACAGCCATATGTCCAAGGAACTACTTGCAGAACCAGGGACCAGGTGGGGATTGGCCAGGAGCTACTGTTTGCTGTTGGTTTAGGGGCTCTGCAGAAATTAGAGCCCACTGGGTACCTGACATCTGGGCACTTAGGAGTTGGAGATAGGAAGATCAGGAGCTCAAAGTCATCCTTGGCCACACTGGGGAGATTTAATCCAGTCTGGGTCACATGAGACCCTACCTCAAAAAAAAAAAGCAACAAAAAATTCTCCAGGTGGGGATGAGAGCAGCGCATGAGTCTGGCTAGGATTTTCTCATGTCACTGAGTGAGGGCTGTGATTGAATCTGGGCCAGTCAGGGTCCAGGACCTGCCTGGATTAAACAGGGTGCTCATCTAACAGTGACGATGACTGGTTAGGGATGTGTGCAGACATTTTATTTGGATTTTCGTCATTGGTGGATGGAACTACAGCTGCTGGTTGAACCCTTGGTGGACACAGCAACCCTGGAGAGGCCCTGACTAGCCCAGATGTCAGCAGTACCAAAGCTGAGGAACTACTTTTATCTTATTTCATTTTGTCATCATAGATAGTTGTTCCTCGCACCTTGGCACGTGTGGCATCAGAGGACAACTCTGTGGAGTTCTTCTCTCCTTCCAGATTCCTGTGCATTCCCCAGATTGAGTCCATCGTCAGGCTTAACAGGCAAGGAAGGGCCTTTATGGGCTGAGCCAGCCAACCCATCCCAGTGTTTTTTGGCTTTTGGTTTTTGTTTTGTTTTTTGTTTGTTTGTTTGTTTGTTTGGTTTGTTTGTTTGTTTGTTTTTTGATACAGAGTCTCATGCAGCCCAGACTGGCCCAGAAGTTGCCTTGCATCTGAGGGCAGCTCTGAATTCCTGAGTGCTGGGTTGGGTCTTGAGCACAGGAGCTACTTACTTCATAGCTCCAGAAGTTAGTAGCTCCTGTGTTACTGTGAAGTTTCTTAACGGTTTCCTTGCATAGCATGGTTGTAAAAGCAGTAAAATAGAGCCCCTCCCTACCTCTTTATAGGTCACCACTTTGAACAGATTTATCTTTATATCTAGGAATTACTTGTTGTGGTTTACGGGTTATGATCATCCCAAGACTTGCTAGCAGGGCTCCATCTTCAGCACCACAAAGAAGAAACACTTAGCCTAGTGGCACCCATGGTCCCTTTAGTCTGTTTAGAATGCCTGTGCCTGGGGAGTTGACAGGGTTTGTTGTTTGTTTTTGAGACAAGGTCTCACTGTGTGGCCCTGGCTGTCCTGTAACCCATAGAGATCCAACTGCCTTTGCCTCCTGAGTCCTCTAAAAGTAAAGGTGTGGGCCACTAAATTATGCTTGGCAGTAATTTGCTCTTCTGAGAAAGAATTTGTTGGGGCTAGAGAGAAGGCTCAGCAGATCTTAGAAGGCTGGAGAGGTGGCTCAGAGATTAAGAGCACTGGCTGCTCTTCCAGAGGACCTGAGTTCAACTTGTAGAACCCACATGGCAGCTCACAACCATCTATAATGAGATCTGGTGCCCTTTTTGGCCTGTAGTGATACATGCAGGCAGAACTCTGTATACATAATAAATACAATCTTAGAAAAAATGGAAGGGTAAGTCTCTGTTTGTTTGCTTGCTTGCTTGTTTTTCATGACACCTGGCTGTTCTGAAACTAGCTCCATAGACCAGGCTGGCCTTGAACTCATAGAAATCTGCCTGCCTCTGGCTCCCAAGTGCTAGGATTAAAGGTGTGTGCCACCACCTGGCAAAAAAAAATAGATCTTAAAGAAATAAAAAGATTCCCCCCACCCACCCAACTCCCAGCCCGTGAGATGGCTCAGCCATTAAAGGCACTGCCTGCATGCCTGGTGCCCTGAGTTCAGTCCCTAGGACCAGCCTAGAAGGACCTCAGCCCACAACAGTCTCACTCACCACAGTAAATAACTTCCTAAAAACAAGACACTTAAAGAGGCTTATTGAGCTCATGCTTCTGTAAGTCTGTGCACAAAGACAAGAGAATTGAGGAGCTGCCCCTCACCTCAGCCACGGGGCTCACAGGCACAAGAGTCCAGCACCCACACAGCCTGGAAGAAACAGTCCTGGGGGCCCCAAGCAGTACTGTACCAAGAGGTGCAGGCCCAATGGCACTGACAGTGACATTCTTTGGGCAGAAGACAGCTGGGTGATGATGGGAAAAGGAAACCTGCAGTCCACCATGCTGGATGGGCACGGCACAGCTCCTCCTGACCTAGACCTTTCAGCCATCAATGGTAAGTAGTTTCTTTTAGCCCTTCAGCAGCTGAGGTTGTAAGGATGGTCCACAACCTTAGAAAGCCCTTGTTGCCAGTTTGACTCACTGCTGTGAGAAGAATCTGTGCCTTTCATGCACACCAGGCCTAGGATTGTGGGTCCCAGTGTGTTCTCAACTGACAGTGTGGGTCAGTTCCCTCCTGCCTGGTGGGGTGGCAGGTCCCAGGCAGGGTGACTGTACCAATTACAGGTCACAGGCCAGGTGGTGGTAACAGGTGTGGGTCCCAGGCAGGGTGGTGGTAACAGGTGTGGGTCCCAGGTGGGATGACAACAGCAGGTGCGGGTCTCAGGTGGGATGACAGCAGCAGGTGTGGGTCTCAGATGAGGTGGCCTCAGCAGGTGCAGGTCCCAGTTGGGATGACAGCAGCAGGTGTGGGTCTCAGATGAGGTGGCAACAGCAAGTACAGGTCCCAGGCAGAGTTACAGCAGCAGGAACAGGTCCCAGGCTGTGCTTCTGTCATAAAGGGCATGAGGGCCTGGGTGCTGGGGTTGAGGGTGACATCTTCCTCTTGTGACAGTCTGAGTCATGAGTCAAGAGGCACCTGTTATGTTCTTGGTCACTTATGGTAGCACAAGCCTGAAGCCCCAAGCTGGGGCAGGAAGATTGAGTCTTAGGCCAACCTAGACTACATCTCCAAAAATCAAGTGAAAGACTCTTTTTTAAATAAATAAAATGGGTCTATTTTAGACAAAAGCATGTTCAGGGAGGCTCCCCAGCTAGACAAGACAATGTCAAAGAAAGCTAACTTCAAGTCCTTTACCACCCCTCAGAGAAAGAGAACCCTTTACAAGAAGAGACAGGTAAGTACAGAGGTATTGGGCAGTGGGTAGTTCTGACTCTCAGCACCTAAGGCTTCAGGTCAGAGGCAGTCAGTCCTCCTCTAGGAAAGAGGCCAGGACTATGGTGCCCATGAGACCTGCTCAGGTGAGTGTGTTCATATACTGAGTGGGGTAGGGGATACCCATACAATTTCCAGGCAAGTATAGACCTGGCTCCACCCCCAACCCCTCTGACACTATTTCCATTTGAACCTATAAAGTACACAGAGGTTGGGGGTTCTGCCATACCCGGAAGAGCCAGGTGAACATGGCTTACTGAGAACTGAACAGCTGGGCCCTGCAGGATCTGCAGCAGACCATGGACATGATGGAGTTGCAGATGCTGCTGACCCTGCTGTCTGTATGAGTAGCTTAGATGGACCTCATGAGCACCAGTGTGTCTTCTGCCATCTCCCCCACCCCACCTGAGTTGGTCTTGCACCCACAGATGAAAGAGAACATGATTCTGCTGGAGAAGGATGAGAAGGACTTGGCAGCCATGTGCTGTGAGGAGAGGCTACAGGACAGGTGCTGGAGATGCAGCACTAGCTGCTGCTCTAGCAGAAAGACCAGGAGCAGAATGCCATCCTGGATGCCCAGGTGGGTCTGAACATGCTCCTGAAGCCAGGGGTGCATGAGGAAGCAAGGATCAGGGTGTCACTGCTGTGGGATGGTCTATATGTCAAGTGTGTTGCTGATTGGTCAATAAATAAAACACTGATTGGCCAGTGACCAGGCAGAAAGTATAGGCGGGACAAGGAGGAGAATAAAACTGGGAAGTGGAAGGCTGAGTCAGAGACACTGCCAGCCACCATGATGACAAACAGCATGTGAAGATGCCGGTAAGCCACGAGCCACGTGGCAAGGTATAGATTTATAGAAGTGGATTAATTTAAGCTGTAAGAACAGTTAGCAAAAAGCCTGCCACGGCCATACAGTTTGTAAGCAATATAAGTCTCTGTGTTTACTTGGTTGGGTCTGAGCGACTGTGGGAGTGGCAGGTGAGAGAGATTTGTCCTGACTGTGGGCCTGGCAGGAAAACTCTAGCTACAAATGGTGCCCAACGTGTTGGCAAGAGTTTCCACCTAAAACCTGAGAAAAGATTCTAAAATGGAGCTAAAAACAGCTTCCTAATTGTCTCTCTCAAATGAGCAGCAGCTGCCGGTTTGAGCTACTGGCGGGTTCCTGGCATGTGTGCTCGACCTGCAGTATGGCGGGAATGAGGCCTCTGCAAGTGGCACATTAAGCTGTGTGGTGGATTTAGCCTTTGCTAGTACAAAACAAAAAAAGAGGTTTCTGGGCTACACGCTGCTTGGATAAAAGCATAGACCCAAGATAGCTTCCAGAGCTGGCAGTAAACTACCACTGCCATGTTGGGAAGCTGAGGTGGGCGGAGCCAGCAGCCACAGCTGCTGCAGTTTAAAGCAAAAGATTCACAGTAAGACAGATTCAGATGTAATAGTTTACAATTTGTGTAAAATATATGTAGGCTTGAAAGAGACAAAATAGGTGATATATAGAGTTATAGAAACAAATACATAGTTTTAAAAAATAAAGTCTTTAAAGAGACAGTAAATGTAGTATAAAAAATAAGCCACGTAAAAATGGATATTACACAGAGAATCTGGATTGTGTTGTCTTTGGGATTCTTAACTGCAGAGAGATATTTGATTGTAAAAGAAGCTGAGTTAAACCAATATGCATTTTTAAAGACATCTTGACTCCAAAATTTGGATGTAAGGGTATGTTACTTTGGAAAGGAGACTCTGCCTTTGTTCCCACAGAAAGCCAGAGGCTGTGGATTTGTTCAAGATTAAGATACATCAGGTTTGACCAGCCAAGACCCCCTGAAAGGTCTCTGATGACACCATGGCCCAGATGATCCAACATCCAGAAAGATTTGAAGGCAACTGGCTCAGACGATACACCCTCATGGACTGTTCCATAATCCTAAAATTTTCTTTGTATCCCCATAAGATACAGCGCCCCCCTCCAGCAGGAAGTAGTAAGAGAAGCTACGCCCAAATTCCCATATTATATGTAATTTTACTTTGTTAAGGTTAAAACCTTCCTTTTTGAAATAAAAAAAAAGGGGGGGAGTGCTGTGGGATGTTCTGTATGTCAAATGTGTTGCTCTGATTGGTCAATAAATAAAACACTGATTGGCCATTGGCTAGGCAGGAAGTGTAGGCGGGACAAGGAGGAGAATAAAACTGGGAAGTGGAAGGCTGAGTCAGAGAGACACTGCCAGCCGCCAAGATGACAAACAGCATGTGAAGATGCCAGTAAGCCATGAGGCACATGGCAAGGTATAGATTAATGGAAATGGATTAATTTAAGCTGTAAGAACAGTTAGCAAGAAGCCTGCCATGGCCATACAGTTTGTAACCAATATAAGTCTCTGTGTTTACTTGGTTGGGTCTAAGCGGCTGTGGGACTGACAGGTGAGAGAGATTTGTCCTGACTGTGGGCCAGACAGGAAAACTCCAGCTACAATGATCCTCCTGCCTCAGCTTCCCAAGTTGCTAGGTTTAGAAACATGCACCACTATTCCCGATAAAATGTATTACTCAAACTGGGTGGTGAGATCTATGTATTTGCTTGTATAAGGTATATGAAATTGAAGTTTATATAGCTACTGCCAGGTTGCTCTGTCTAGAAGCATCTGCAGAGCTCAAAATGTAACATAGGTCTATTTTCCAGTTTCCTGTCTCAAACTTTACTCTTGTGTCTTTCATACGGTCCTACTGATAATGAGTGGAAGTTGGCAAGAACAAAGCTCTGGATGAGATACTTTGATGAAGGTGGAACTTTCAGCCTCCTTGCAACATTATCCCCAGCCCCAAATCTTTTCTCTATCTTGCCAACTGATTCAACAACACTTCCATTCCCCACAGTGACCCTGATAGAAGACAGAGGAGGCACAACTTGAGAAGCCTCACAGTGACACTAAAATGAAATCTGTTTCCCTGGACACAAATTGTTTTCCTCCTTTCCCTTCTGCAGGACAGCTCTTATCTTAACGATCACGAAATCACTCAAACTTATGCTTTTGACATTTCTCAGCCATGATCCACTAAGTCATTTTGCCTGCCGAATATTTACCAAATCACTTGGAGAGGTGAATGATAAGAGCGCAGTCCGACAGATGCAAGCTCCCTATCCATGCTGAGTCACAGGAACGCCTAGCTGGTGACCTGATACAATGTCAACATTATTACATACCACTTCCTCACTGGGACTAAACACAGCCAGTTCTGTGGAATAGAAGTCAACTCTAATCTAGCTGTCTGTGGAATTGACTTGACTAGGGTCCCTGTCACATACAAGCAGCTGTGTAATTTTGAGAAAGTGACTCTCTGGTTGTCATTTTAATTTTCTCCTCTTTGCAATAAAGCAGCACTATCTTGTGGCCTCCCAGATGGCCAAATGGGTTTTCTGCTCCAGGTAAGAGGATGTGAGTCTAGGTCAGATAAGATGAGGCAAGGTGAGACAGAACAAGAACTATGGGATGGTAGGTGTGCAGCTCTGGCCACAAAGCCTCCCTCTGTAACTTATGAGCAGACCATGGAGGCCTGAGCACCCACTTGTCCTGTGCTGAGCTGGAAGCCTGCGATGTGCAGACCCCCAGTGTTGAGAGGCTCCACAACCTTTGTCCCCATTGAGACACTGCGGACCATTCCCTCCAAAGCCACATCCCACCAGAAAAGGCCAGCCTCCAAATAGAGCCACATGCAACACATCCAATCATAAATGGAATGTGAGGCTTAAGCCTGTCCCTGAAGCACTCTGGCCCAATGAGCATCCGGGCAGAGACTGTAAACCTCCCCCATTCCACCTGTACTTCCGGCCTGGTACATTGAGCATGCTCAGACTTGAGGACGTGAAGGAACTGCTGAGGAGCTGCTGAACCATTGTGGAGGAGGTCTGTGCAGTTCATTCTGGTGAAGGCAATCCCAGGCCAGGGTGGCCAGGCTCAGGGTCTCTGAGGGGTGGACCACACGGGTACTGCACATGCATGTCACACAAGTGCACAGAAATAATAATGGCAATCATAAATCTAATTTAAAATTGATGGAGAATATTGTTATGACTATCTCACAGAATTTTAAGTTTTACTGGAGCTGTATGTCAATAAAAATTATGTTGATTTCTATATTTTATAAACCCAAAATCTGTGTTAACTTTGTATTAAGACTAAAAAAAAAACAAATATGCTTCTAAATTTATTTAACTCAGTTGTGCTCTGTTATTAGCTGCCTATGTCTAAACATGAAAAAGAGCACCAGACTTTAGTTACAGAGATTATAATGCAGTACTAACACTTGCCTATAAAACAAACATGTTTTTGTCAGATGGCTTGCAGGGTGCAGTCAGAAACTGAGGCCAAACAAAAATCCAGCATCTTTCCAAAGAATCCATTAAGGCCCAGGAGCTAACTAGAGCAAGTATACAAAAATGCTTTGAACTCAAGGTGATGTCATGGTCACTGGGTCTTATGAAGGCAGCACAGTGTGATTGATGGTACAGAACTCAGAGTCTGGAGGTAAGGCAGGGTCTCCAGAGCCAGGGCTTTGCTAGCCTTATTCTCAGACATTCACTCAACCTCCCAGCTTTCATTTCAGATGGTGAGATGAGAATTGTTATAGTTGACCACCTTCCTTCTTTGTGATTGTGAAGAGCATTAAGAGTTCTAACAGCAAATAACCGCCATTGTTAATTGTTAATTACATGCTGATTGCAGGCTGAATGTCCCTTATATGAAAGGATTAGGATCAACAGTTTCAAATTTCATAGCATTTCGTATTTCAGATGTTTTTAGATGTGAGATGCCCAATCAACCAGTGCAAGGTAAGCTTGGGGTGCACGGGTGGTGGTGGTGGTGGTGGTGGTGGTGGTGGTGGTGGTGGTGGTAAATTTAGTTATATATAGAGAGAGTGAATTGAATTATATCAGTACTCACTTTTGAGGAGATTTATTTAACAGGTTTCAGACACGCTTCAGGGTATGGAATCTTCTGTGCCAAGCACAGTAGCACACATAGAACAAAGAAATACTCAAGTTTGAGATCAGCCTGGGTAGCTAGACTTAAAACAAAAAGAAAGAGGACAAGATAGATAGATAGATAGATAGATAGATAGATAGATAGATAGATAGATAGATAGATAGATAAATGAAATGAAAGATTAAAATCTTCTCATCTTGGCCACTTCTACTCCTGATAATTATTTACCAATGGGGTCCTTGCTGTTCTCTGGAGCTTATGTTTCCAGATAATTCCAGTATTTGCCCTTTGGCAATGAAAATCTTGGAGAGTCCTAAGATCCATCCAATAGATTCTTATGGAATCCTTAGGTTTTATAAGATGCCCTTCCTGAGGAGAAGAACAACTCAAATGCCCAGAAGAAGCCAGGATCTTCTTATGACTACTTCCATTCCTGGTTCTTAATGACATTATTGTGTTGATGAACTTTAACTTATGTGTAACAACAGCTCTAGTTTTCTTGGAACTCGCTCTGTAGCCCAGGCTGGCCTTGAACTCACAGAGATCTGCCTGTCCGCCCAAGTGTTGAGATTAGAGGCATGCTCTCCAACCACCTGGCATTAAATTGTATTTCTTTTTTTTCCATTCACAGGCAGACCCCCAGTGTTGAGAGGCTCTACAACCTTTGTCCCCATTGAGACACTGCGGACCATTCTCACCAAAGCCACATCCCACCAGAAAAGGCCAGCCTCCAAATAGAGCCACATGCAACACATCCAATCATAAATGGCATGTGAGGCTTAAGCCCGCCCCTGAAGCACTCTGGCCCAATGAGCATCCGGACAGAGACTCTAAACCTCCCCCATTCCACCACATTCTTCTGGCCTGGTACATTGAGCATGCTCAGACTTGAGGACTTGTAGGAACTGCTGAGGAGCTGCTGAACCGTTGTGGAGGAGGTCTGTGCAGTTCATTCTGGTGAAGGCTGCCCCAGGCCAGGGTGGCCAGGCTCAGGGTCTCTGAGGGGTGGACCACACGGGTGGGAGACCGCCATCTCCTCAGAGTCTGGACTTCCTCACAGCCCCGGTTCTGGGGAGGCTGAGGTGAAGGCAAAGGCCTTCTTGGCAGCAGCCTCCTCTTAGGCCAGGTCTAGTGAGGGCTAGGGCAGTCTTCTCAGAGCCTGGAGACTCCTCACAGCCCAATTCTCATGAGGCCTTGATGCCTGCTGTGAAGATCCAGGATGGCAGGATGCAGTTCTGAAAGAATGATTATAGGCTTTCCTCCAAATTGTAATAGGCTTAATATTTTCTGTATTTCTTTACTTCATCTTAGTGCCTGTGGTATCTGCAATATCCCTTTTCTAATTCTTTATGTGAGTAACTTTAGTATTCTTTCATTTTTCATCACTAGTATGCCTAGAGATTTATCAGTGTTATATAGATATGTATTTTTCTCTTACTTCTTGTCATATTTATTTTCAATTTATTGAATTTTAAAAATTGATTAGGGGCTTCTTATTCACTTTCTTTTTAGTATTTATATAAAATTTATGTCACAGATTACAAATTACTTAAGTCAGGTGTTAAGTATTTCATACCTATAATCCAAGCCCTTGGGAAACAGGATTCCATGAGTTTGAGAACAGACTGGGCTGCACACGTAGCCCTGGCTACACTGGGGCTATGCTACAGAGTGAGATCTTATTGTAGAATGTACACACAGAATCCAAATGTATTCAAGTTCATATAAAATCATTTCATGGTTTAGTTTTTTCTAATCATGGTTTAGCTTTATTCCATAAATTTTGTTATCTTTTATTTCCACTTTGATACTTTTACTCTCACTATGACTTTCTCTTTTAATCTATTGATTACTTTAAGAATGAAATGTTTAATTTTCATTTATTGGGGATTGTTAAGATATTGTTCTCCTATTAACCTATATTTTAATTTTCCTGTAGTCACATTGCACACATCACTTTATATCGGGTCTTTTATGTTTATTTAAACCTGTTTAGTATCTTGTAACATGGAGTGTATTGAAAAGTGACTTGTGTGTTCTGGAAATGTTGTCTTAAGCTGTAGTTTGAGGAGGTGTTCTGTAAATGTCTGTTAGGTGAAATTGATTGACAGCAGTGTTCATGTTCTCCTTATCCTTAATGACTTTCTCTGCTTCTTTCTTATTTTATTTTTTATAGTACAAGAACTTAATTTAATTATAATTTAAATTTTTTCTTATTACCCAATCTTATCCTGTGGATATATTAAGAGTAAAATGGAATTTTCTGTTCCAAATGCATCATCTTTAACCCTTGTTATATAGGAACTTTTGTTCCTATGTCAAAATTGCACTGAATTATTCCATATGTTCATGTTTTTTAAAAGTCAAAAACCTCATTCATTTGACTTCTTGTTGTTTAGTTCATGTTAACAAATGGTAGAAAGTGAAATTTGATTTTTTTAACCTATGCATTTTTTCTTTTTTTTTATTGATTCTTTGGGAATTTCATACCATGTACCCCAATCCCACCCATGTCCCAGTCCCTCCATATCTGCCCCTCACTCTTTTAGAGTCCCCCCACAAAGGAAAGAATAGGAGAATATAAATGAGACAAAATAAACAATAATTAAAAAGAAGAAAAAAGTAAAGCACTTCACTCCCCGACCCCCATCTTTCCCACCTCTCCATCATCTCTTCATTATCTTAGTGGCATTGGGAGCTGCTGTGTATCATGCAGGTCTAGTATTGATGGTGTACCGAAGCCAGGGACCTTGAACCTGACCAACATCTCATTACACAACAAACATTTGCAAGTGAAGCTGTTGGACTTTCCCTCCTTTTGTTCTGTTGACTCCCATCTCCAACTTTAATTGTAGATTTTTCAGTTCCCATCCACTTTCTCATCCAGGTTGGAGGATTCGTAAATACTTTTTAAGTAGAGTGTTCTGTCTGCCTGGAAAATTGATCCCTTTTCACCACACACATGTATATTATAATATTTGTGTTATTCATAATAGATACTTTCCCTAGTAAAACTTATTGTTCAGCAGTTTACTTTAGTAGTAACATAGGTACTAGGACATTTTAAAGAACCCTGCCTTTTCCTGCCTCCTAACTCAGACACTCTGCCCATACATTTGTTTTCTATTCATCATAGAGTGAAATCATTTATGGTTGTTTATCTAGTCTGGCAATTTCTCCCATCTAGACCTTTATGTTTAATGCAATTACATGGTTATTTTGAGTCTTCTATCTTGATAGTTTTAACTTCATGGGTTCTGTCCAAAATGTCTTTCTGTGTCTGCTTTTGGGTTTTTATTCTATGTATCCCCTCACCTAGCTTGCTATTCAAACATCTTTTAAGAAAATTAATAGCTGTTTTTCATGCACTGAAGGCCCATGGGATACTAAACTCAGAGCTCCTTCCTTGGTGACTTGTGTCAGAAGCTGCCAGACCTCTGGAGCTCATCTATTGTGTGTTGTGTCAGCCAGACCAAATAATAGTTTATAGTTTACAGATTATTCATGCCAAAATTTCTGTCTTTTGTTATGGTGGACTTCAAAGCTTTTGTAATCCTTCTTAATTAAATATACATGATGAATGACAATATGGTGATGGAATTTAGGCACCCTGTAACTTTCAGTGACTAAAACTAATGAAATGCTAAGAAAGCTCTTATAATGTTTAAATTTTATGCAGATTTATTTGCATAAACTTTATACAACTCAGATTCTTACATGGTCCAATAATTTTATATACTGGTGTTAATCTTTTATGATTTTTGGTTCCAGAATGACCTTGTAGTACTTATAATTTATTTAATTACAATCCTTTATTCTTACAACTGAGAGTGTAAGAATGAACTGACATCATGTATAGCATACATGCAACCCTCTCTGCCTCTCTAGTTCCATAAAACTCAATAGGGAAATTTTGAGAGAATACTTTTAAAATTCCACATATGTGTTTATAGGGGGAGGTGTGTGCACAGGAGTGCAGTTCCCACAGAGATAAGGAGAGAGCTCCAGATTTCCTGGAAATAGGGATATTGGTGTTTGATTATCAATCACTGTGATGGGTGATGGGAACTGAACTCAGGTTCTTTGAAAAAGTACAGTGTGTGTTTTTCAGTGAGGCCAACTCTAGCCCCATCATTCAAACATTTTAAGAGAAGTTTAGAAGATAGTAAAAATGTAGTCATTATGTTTAGTTTTATAAAAATCTATAAGCCCTCATGCATATAAGTAATTCTTTTTCTGTTTTGTTACTTCTAAAATTAATCTTATCATTCTGTACATATTAATTATACAAAGTCACTAATTTGTTCATATACATCCCCTCACTACCCTGTTGTACTCCCTCCATCTAAAATATGTGCCCTCACGCTTCCTCAAAAATTTTCCTCCTACTTTGATATTTTTTCTAGATTCCATTTATGAGAGAAGATATGAAATATTTGTATTTTGGAGAATTGTCTATTTCTTAAGTTTGATGATACATAGTTGCAACAATTTTCTTGAGAATTATATAATTAATTTTTTCTATAGTTTTTCTTTCTTTATTGAATTATCTTGCATTATTTATGTATATCATGCTTTCTTTATCCAGTAGTGTATTGGTGGTCTTCTAAGCTCATTCCATAAATCATCTGTGTTGTGGGAGGCACAGTGATAAAAATTACACACAAACTCACATACACACATATACGTGATTCAGTATAGTGAGTTCACTTTTAGAAGTAGGCACACCCAGGAGTGACACAGCTGGTATGTCTTTGTTAAATTTTCATTCATAACCATCATTACAGCATCCACAGTACCCAGGATGTTTTATTTTACAATAAACATAGCATATATGATCTTTTTTACACTTCCTATGCAGCATTAAAAAATTAGATTTGGTGAAAATTGTAATCAGTAAAAAGACACTTAGAGCTGGAATTATGGGGCAATCTAAATATTATTCATCACCAAAGGATCATTTGTCCTCTTCTGTGTTTCCATTTCTTTTTTTATTTTACTAGTGTGAGAATGGGTCTGGGGACCCAAGAAAATGACCACATAATCTGTAGTTTTTAAGCCAGGCTGTAAGTCCTGCTGCAAATTTATTTTAATGCAAGTGGTTGCCATGCCTTCCTTACTCTGAGTGGCCAGAGCTTGACCTCATATTACTGCATGGCTGGTTCTCTCAAAGTGGTCCACTTGGTAAGCAGAATGCACTTGTGAGTATCCAGTATAACTTTGCACACATATTTGTATCTCACATATATGTTGGCATTTGAGATACTGTCTCAGATATGGTCATTATGAAAAATTGTTTTCAGCATGCAGAAAATGAAACTCTGCTCTTTGTCTTCTACCATACACAAGCTCTGCACCAAATGCATCATAGATGTCAAAATGAGACCTGATACCCTGAAATTGTCAAAAGTCACAGTAGAGAAAATACTCCCACTTCCAAGAACAGGTAAGGGATTTCTGAGTAGGACTCTAATCCAATAGTAAATGAGACCAAAAATCAACAAATAGGATCTTATGAAATTATGACTTTTTATTTCAGCATAAGCAAATATAATTGAAGTGGTGGCCTACAGAATATGAGAAAATCACTGGTGCAATAGTGACATGGGAGTCACTGTTTAATTAACTTCCTTCTGATCTCATGAGGCCTGCACTATAGGAAGGAATTAATACCTAGTACTGTGTACCTGGTCAAAAGTCACTGGCTTGATAGGTCATAACCCTTAAGATGATGCTACTATTGTTATTTTGTGTAATAGCAACTGCTTTGTAAATATTTCTGTTTCTACAGCTAGATCTCTTCAGCTCTCAGTCTTTGTCAGAGGTCCTTCTTTTGGTAGTGGGCATCAGTGAATGCACAGCCTCATAACATTAGAATGTTGAAGTGACCATGAATGCTCATTGCTACATGGAACCTGTAGATTAACCACTTCTGTTAGACATAGGAAACATTGTGGAAAAGGGCCCTGAGTTTCCTGACTGAGCATGAGGGGAACTTCTATGACATGCTGTCTTTTGGACATGACATAAGCCATTGCTCACTCACAAGAGCTGTGATCACCTGAAGCTTCAGGTGACCATGTTCAGGACTGACTGTGAACATACCTATCTTTCCTGAACCAGACAGCTGGAAGAGGCAGTCTGCTGGTGGAAGACAAAGCCTACTAAGCCTTTGTCTTAGTACGGAAAATAAAAAGGAAGCCAGAATTTGGCCATTTGTATTACTTACCAGTTCCCCTTTATCTGTCTGCTCTCCATGGAAGACTGTGTAATTCCTATTCCCTCAAATCAATGAGTTTATTGAGGTTAATACAGGAGAATAGGTATGGAATTAATTATAAGAATATGAATAACTTTAATGTGTGGCATCACAAAGTCTCACATTAGAATGGGTGACTCATGAAGACTAGAATTCTGAATGTGTCTGCATGACTTGTTTGCAGCTGAATGAGACAGAGTGTCTCATTTCTTCAGTTCTCCTTAGTTACTACCTATTTAACTTTGGGAGTGGAAGGGCCTTGTTAATCCTGTAAGTTTCAGCTTTCCCAGCCATAGTTTTAATTGCTGGGTATTATGAACTTCCATAGAACTTTCTGAGACTTAAGGAAATAGCCCTACCCAGGGAAGAGCACATCAGTTGGATACTCAATATCAAATGATCAATCCTGAAAACATATATTCTAGCTATACAGAATGATTGGTTTACATTTAGGAATATATAACTACATGCATATACACATATGTGTATATATGTATATGCTTATAACAGCAATTAATGAAAAGGCAGGTCATAAATTAGAAAGAGAGCAAGGAAGAATATAGGGAAGGTTTACAAAGATGAATGAGAAGAGAAAATAATGTGATTATAGTCTCAAAAACAACAGAAAAGAATATCATGTCATAATAAGGAAAATTGTTATGCAACACTTTACCCTTTCCTTAAACTGTTAATTGTTTCGACAAGATCACTTTCTTTCATGGAGTTCTGCAAAGGCTGGAGAGCCACACACCAGTCCTGAAGTCCCTCATGAAACAACCATTTAATTTTCATCTCTTCTGTAAGCACAACTCCATCATGCCCAGTGAATTGGCCATAATTTACTGCTTCTCTCATACATATATTTTTGTTTCTTTTTTTAATAAGATTTTTTTTCATTTTATATAATAACCACAGATACCCCTCTCTTCCCTCCTCCCGCTTTTCCAGAATTTCCCCCTTCAACCCACCCCATACTCCCTCCTCCAACAAGGTAAGGCCTCTCATGGGGAGTCAGCAGAGACTGGTCCATTCAGTAGAGGTAGGTCCAAGCCCCTCCCTCTGCATCAAGGCTGTGCAAGGTGTACCACCATAGGTAGTGAGCTCCAAAAACCAGACCATGCACTAGGGATGGATCCTGATACTGCTGCCAGGGGGCTTCCTTAAGCAGATCAAGCTAAACAACTGTCTTGATTATGCAGAGGGCCTGGTCCAGTCCCACAGAGGCTCCATAGATGTTGGTCTAAAGTTCATGAGTTCCCTCTAGTTTGATTTGGTTGTCTCTGTAGGTTTCCCCATCATGATCTTGATGCCCCCTTACTCATAGAATCCTCTTTTCTCTCTTTGACTGGACTCCCAGAGTTTGGCCTGGTGTTTGGCTGTGGATCTCTGGATCTGTTCCATCAGTTACTGGATGAAGGCTCTATGATGACAGGGTATTCACCAATCTGATTACTGGACTAAGACAGTTCAGACACCCTCTCCACTATTGCTAGTCATCTAAGCTTAGGTCATCCTGATGGAGTCCTGGGAACTTCCCTAGCACCCAGTTACACCCTATCCCCATGATTTCTCCCTCTATCATGGTCTCTCATTGCTCTTCCACTATGTCCCTGCTCCAGATGGACCATCCTGTTCCCTTATTTTCTCATCCCCAACACCTACCCTCCATCGCCCCTCTCCTCCCCAGTTTACTCATGGAGATCTGCTGTGGATATTGTTCTGTATAAATAAAACACTGATTGACCAGTGGCCAGGCAGGAAGTAAAGGCGGGCCAAGCAAAGAAGAGAATTCTGGGAAGCAGAAGGCTGAGGAAGGGAGTCACTGCCAGCCCCCCGCCATGACAAGCAGCATGTGAAGATGCCGGTAAGCCATGAGCCATGTGGCAAGGTATAGATTTATGGAAATGGATTAATTTAAGATATAAGAACCGTTAGCAAGAAGCCTGCCACTGCCATACAGTTTGTAAGCAATGTAAATCTCTGTGTTTATTTGGTTGGGTCTGAGCGGCTGTGGAACTGGCGGGTGACAGATTTATCCTGACTGTGGGCAAGGCAGGAAAACTCTAGTTACAGAGATCTCATCTATTTCCCCTCCCAGGGTGATCCATGTGTCCCTCTTAGGGTCCACTTTTTTACCTAGCTTCTCTGGAGCTGTGGGTTGTAGTCTGGTTATCCTTTGCTTTACATCTAGTATCCACTTATGAGTGAGTACATGTCATGTTTGTCCTTCTGAGTCTGGGTTACCTCACTCAGGATGACATTTTCTAGTTCTATCCATTTGCCTGAAAACTTCATGATGTCATTGTCTGTTACTGCTACATATTATTCCATTGTGGATATGTACCACATTTTATCTTCAGTTGAGGGTCTTCTAGGTTGTTTCCAGGTTCTTGCTATTACAAATAATGCTGCTATGAACATAGTTGAGCATGTATCCTTGTAGTATGACTGAGCATTCCTTGGGTATATACCCAAGAGTGATATAGCTGGTTCTTGAGGTAGATTGATTCCCAATTTTCTGAGAAACCTCCACACTGATTTCGAAAGTGGCTGTACAAGTTTGCATTCCCACCAACAGTCTAAGAGTGTTTCCCTTGCTCCGCATTCTCTCCAACATAAGTTTTTATCAATGTTTTTAGCTTAGCCATTCTGACAGGTATAAGATGATATCACAGGGTCATTTTGATTTGTATTTTCCTGATGGCTAAGGATGTTGAACATTTCTTTAACTGTCTTTTGGCCATTTGAGATTCTTCTGTTGAGAATTCTCTGTTTAGATCTGCACCCCATTTTTAATTTGATTGTTCAGTATTTTGATGTCTAGTTTCCTGAGTTCTTTACATATTTTTTAGATCAGCCCTCTGTCAGATGTGGGGTTGGTGAAGATCTTTTCCCATTCTGTAGGCTCCCATTTTGTCTTATTTACCATGTCCTTTGCCTTACAGAAGCATCTCAGTTACAGGAGGTCCAATTAATTAATTGTTGCTCTCAGTGTCTGTGCTACTGGTGTTATATTTAGGAAGTGGTCTCCTGTGCCAATGCATTCAAGACTACTTCTACTTTCTCTTCTACCAGGTTCAATGTAACTGGATTTATATTGAGGTCTTTGATCCACTTGGACTTGAGTTTTGTGCACAGTGACAGATATGGATCTATTTGCAGCCTTCTACATGTTGACATCCAGTTATGCCATCATGATTTCTTTTTCCATTGTATAAGTTTGGCTTCTTTGTCAAAAATAAGGTGTTCATAGGTATGCAGATTAATGTCAGGTTCTTCAATTCAATTGATTGGTCCACATGTCAGTTTTATGCCAATACTAAGTTGTTTTTAATTACTATAGCTCTATAGTAAAACTTGAGGTCAGGGATGGCGTTGCCTCCAGTGGTTGCTTTATTGTACAGGATTGTTAAAGCTATTCTGGGTTATTTGTTTTTCTATATGAAGTTGAGTATTGTTCTTTCCAGGTCTGTGAAGAATTGTATTGGGATTTTGATGGGGAATGCATTGAATCTGTAGATTGCTTTTGTAAGATTGCCATTTTACTATGTTAATATTACCTATCTGTGAGCATGGGAGATTTGTCCATTTTGTGATATCTTCTTCATTTTCTTTCTACAGATACTTAAAGCTCTTGTCATACAGATCTTTCACTTGCTTAGTTAGAGTTACCCCAAGGTGTTTTTTATTATTTATGGCTATTGTAAAGGTGATGTTTCTCTGATTTCTTTTTCAGCTCATTTATCGTTTGTATATAGGAGAGCTACTGGTTTTTTTGAGTTAATCTTGTATCCTGTTACATTACTGAAGGGGTTTATCAGCTGTAGGTGTTCCCTGTTAGAGTTTTTGGGGCCACTTATATAGACTATCATATCTTCTGGAAACAGAAAGAGTTTGACTTCTTCCTTTCCAATTTGTATCCCCTTGTTCTCCTTTTGTTGTCTTTTTGCTCTAGCTAGGACTTTGAGTACTATATTGAATAGATATGGGGAGAGTGGACAGCCTTGTCTTGTTCTTGATTTTAGTGGAATCACTTAGAGGTTCTCTTCACTTAATTATATGTTGGCTGTTGGCTTGTTGTAAACTGCCTTTATTAGTTTTAGGTGTATGTTCCTTGTATTCCTGATCTCTCCAAGACCTTTACCATGAAGGGGTGTTACTTTTGAGACTTGTTTGTTCCTAAAAATATCAGTTGAAATCAAGATTTGGAGTTTTATCAGGCTACAACAGAGTGCAGTATAACACCATTTGTATTATGCTATGTCCATATTCATTGGCTACTCAGATGAGAGCTTGGATCATATGGTGAGTAGCACATCCTGGCATGCATGTATTGAGGATGGAATGTCTTGTAAATGAAATGTATGTGTTCCACACAGTTGGTACTCAGGATATCAACTTATATCTGTATATGAAGTTTGAGAGTCTAAGATTTTCAACAAACATTCTTCCATGTGTCTCTTTTGATGCCTAGATTGACTATAAAATATCAAGGTCTGGAATCAGAGTTCCCTCTAACTACCAGATATGTTAATGATGTCCATTTGCTTTCATCTGTAAGGGAGCCATTGGCTCCATTGAGAACATGGTATTTCTGGCTCCCTTTTGGTTAGGGTATTGGATGAAGAAGAAAATATTCTGCCCTCACATCCTTCATGTTCAGGGCTTCTGAGTTTAATTCTTGCTCAGTAGGCTGCAGGTCTCCACTGATAGCAGTTTATGGTCAGGCGTGTTTCTCTTCTGGGATTGACTGGACTCCTTTCACACAGGGCTTGGTCCTTGGCTACTTGATCAGTGTTTGGTCTAGGAAGAGTTCTTCATTGTGGTTGGAGCAGGCTCCATTTAAATTGTCTCTTCAAATTGGACTTCCTAGGGTCAACATTAAGTCTGACCACATATCTCTCATTGGGTTGGCAGGGGCTCCCTTGATTTTCGGGTTTGTGGTTTCTCTTCATCAAGGTCTGTGGTTGGCCTGTAACATTTCCACTTTTGATTTTGCCTGGTTTGTTCTTTGAGCTTTGTATGAGCTCTGAATTCTTCCCAGTCAATATTTGCCCCAGACCTGCTTCTGCATTTGGTCCTTGGTGTCTTCAGAATAAGGATTAGAGCTGGGCATGGCTGTTTTTTTGGGTTTCTCTAGGTGTTCTTTCTTTAAGGAGATGACCCAGTCCCACTTCTCTTCTTTATTAGGACCCAGACATTCATAGTGAGGACTGGACTCAGGCCCACTAATTTTCTCGGTTTTTGCCTGGTCTTTTTCAGCCTTAAGGTTATGATGTGGCCCACATCTCTTCTTCCTTAGGCCCATACTTCATCAGGGTAAGGATTATAGGCAGACAGTTTTTTTTTTCTTGCTTTGTTCTTGGCCTCTGTCATTTAAGAGAATGTCCCAGGTCTTCTTCTCTCCTTGTTTTGTCTAAGGTTTTTGTCAGGGTAAGTGTTAGGCCCCTGTGTTTCCTTTTCCTGCTTTGTCCCGGCCTCTCATTTGAGTGATTGGTCTGGGCCCACGTCCTTCTTAGTTTGGCCCAGTCTTCTTCAGGGTCAGAGTTATGCTAAGGCCAACTTCTCATCTTGGTGGGGGCACTGGCTTCAGTCCAGGTAAAGTTGAGGCATGGATATTCTCCTTTTCTTTCTTTGAGCCAGGTCTTTTTCTTCTGAGGGATAGGGTAGTACTAATTTCCCTTTCGGTTGGGGCCAACCTTCTTCAGGGTCAAGGTTAGGTATGGCTATCCTTTTCTTTTCTTTTTGTTGCATTTCATTTTGTTACTTTTCTTTCTCCTTTAGCCTTGGCTCTTCCATGTAATGGACTGGCCCAGGGATACCTCTGTTTTTCCTCTGGGTCGGAGCTTATTCAGCTTCAGGTTTTGGTGCAGGCCTCTTTTAGGTCAGTATTTGACAATTTTATTCTTAGGGTTGGTCCCTGGCCTTTCTGGATGAGGGAAAGCCATTGCTAATTTTGGCTTTATTCCTGGTCTTCATCAGGTTCATCCTCAGGCCTTGGAATACTTTTGTCTTGACATCTTGGTTTGATGGTTAATCCTGGTCTACTTTCACTTTAGGTACTTAGCATGGGCTTTATCAGGGACCATGTTGGCCTGGGCTAATTTCAGGGTATGGTGGTATCCAGGCAGTTTTTGTGTTAGAGTTAAGCCTGCTTACATTGATATTCTGGGACTGTCTGGTACCTGTTTCTCTTTAGCATTGAAGCAGTGGATACATTTGAGTCCAGGTTTGTCTGAATCTACTTTGTAATTTGTAATTAGCCTTGGATTATGCTCAGCCTTTCTGAAAAAAATAACATGTGGATATTGATAGAGGATGGTGTTTACAGCCCTTCTCTTACATCTCAAGTATATTCTGAGGAACATTGGCTCTTTCCAAATGAAGTTGGCACAGACACCAGCAGACACAGCAGAGATTCCAGATGAAATGATCTACATATTACACAAACAGAAAGGTGGAAGTAGGGAGGAGACATTGGTGCTTGGGATAGTCCTTGGTGTTGCATTGGTGACTGTGCCCATGGTAAAGAGGCACCATGGGCTCATGTGAAAAATTGTTGCTTCTCAGTAAAGATACCAAAATAGAGTCCCGACAAGGTCTCTCCTACCTTTCCTTCCTTCTGTGGTCTGCTTCTATGTAGGCATATCACAGGCAGTTAATATAACAGCAGAGGCTGGTCCTCCATTGATCTAAGGCTGCCTTGTTAGGCACATGACAGTTGTGCAGACCTTCTTGTTGCCTCTTGCGCAGTGTGGGCATGATGTCCCCTCCTGTATGTCATTCATGGCATGCACTATGAGGGTGCTTCTTTGGTCCTTGCTATGGAAACACTTCTCAATATCTCATTTGACTTCTGCCTTGAAAACCCTTGGAACAATGAACCATGCCTTAGTGATCCCTTTCAAGAAAGCCCCTTGTCATGTCCATTCACTGACTTGCAATCAGGTCTTCCCACAAAGAATGTCTGCACTGACTTACCAGAAATTGATTCCTGCTCACATTATGACTGTTGTGAATCACAGGCCACTTTAATTGAGTGAGCTGCCAACCTGTCAAGGGCACACATGTAACCATGAAAGTGATTCCTTATGGAAAGTCACAGAGGCCAGGCCTCACTGTGCTCAGGGGAGCACAAAGGTGGTCAAGCTATGCAGATGTTTTTGGACTGGTAATTAGGGAAGGTGCCCTAGTTATCATCATTGCTTGGGGACAACTTCCCATCCAATAATCCTCTCCTACTACAAAAGTTCACTGCTCAAAAGAGAAAGGTCAGTGGCGATGGGGCAGACTCAGTCTGTATGTAAACAGTTCAAATAATTGTCTACCATTTCTGAGACTCAGTTTATCATCAGTATTCTCTTATTATGAGATGTGTATTGTGCCATCTGCAGTACCTGGGCCTTGGGGAACAGAGCTGTTTGAAATTTGCCCTCCATCCTGTCCCTTCTCCAACATTAAACACAACTTGAAGTGGGATTGACCAGAAAGCAGAAAGCCATGAGGCTTTCCCTACCTCCTCTCATCATGGTAGTTGATGACTTCTGAGGCTGTCACTCACTGGATAGCAGTGTAACAGTAGTTCATCCTGTCCCATTTTGGAAAGTGGAGTCCTGGGACAGGTGCTGACTCTGCCTCAGCTGTTGTCACCTTTTCTAACAAATGCTAGTGGAGATTAGTAGTACAAAATAATGGACATATCTCACTTTGAGCAAACCCCTTCCCAATCTCCCATTGTCCTTTGCCTTCATGCCTCTCTCCTTCCCTGAAAGTTTATCTCTCACAGCTGGTCTCAGATTTCGTGCAATACTTCTAGCTCAGACTCCTTAGTGTTGGGTTTCCTTTTTATTTATTTATTTATTTATTTATTTATTTATTTATTTATTTTTACCATGGATGCTTTTTTCTTGCCCTAATATGACATTTAAGGATAGTGGGAAGGAGGCATCTTAGAGATCTGAGGAGTTAGTCAAGGTATCACAGTGTTCCATCCCTCCATCTTATGAGGATGGAAACATACACTTAAGAATTGTAGCATGCAAAAAGAAAGAAAACAAAACTGAATTAACATGTTTTTCTACTGGTCCTCAACCAATAAAATCTCAGTTATAAAAGAAAAACTCTTGGGAATTTCTTCCTGTTATCTCTAGATGCAGTGTAAGCATTGTGCTATCCTCAAAGCCAAACAGGTTTTAGGGAGGGTGGCCTCAATAAAACCAGGTATCTAATCACAGACTTGAAATGATTTTCCTGTCTGCAGCAGCAGAATCCGGAAGAAGAGAAGTTATACAGTTGCCCAGCAGAGACGCCTCTTTGCTGTCTCAGCCTGGAGGCCTGTGGTAACAGTTACAGTAGGAACATCCCACCTGGAAATCTTCCAGTGGACATCATTTTATCCTGGGAACCCACAATTTCCTGGTCTTCACCAAGTTCTGGATAGCCAGTAAGTGTTTTTAGTTTTACTTGATGGTGATGATTTACTATAATCTGAAAGTGCATTAGAAGAGGAAGGAGAAACTGAAAACTTACATGTGCTTGGTGTCAAATGTTATCTGAAGGGTTTAATATGTGACATAGATTGTAGATATCCATCTAAGAAAGATCCTGAAACATCTATACATTGTTAGCAACATCTTAGAAAACATCAGTATTCTAGAAGCATGGCAATTCCATGCACAAAATGCAGCATGATAAAGCATGCCCCACCCAAAAGTAATAGTGCCACTAGCCCATCATAAAGGATCAGGGCACCATCATTGTTGTGCAACAATACACATGCTTTTTCACACACTATACTCACATATATGTGCCCACATTCATACATTTAGAAACATGTATTTGTCTACACCTTTGCATGCACACACACACACACACTCACACACACACATACACACACAGACACATGCAGACACATAGAAATATACATTAAATTAATTAGATGTACAATAATTTGGCATAACAAAAAATAAAAAGAAACAAACAACCTCTGTGATATTGGTAAGCATGTGTATGGTATGCATGTTGTACGCAGAGCTATGGGTATAGTTATGTACATGTTTTTATAAGTACCTATATGGTATACATAATATGTACAACCATATCTAACTGCATATACATGTGTATATAAATATAAAGATAAACTGAAATACCATTTTCCAGACACCCGCCAAGGAGGCAGCAGAACTTTCCGAGTGGTCATCTTGCTGTGTTAGTTCTTTTCTACCTTCAACTCTGAGTACCTGTTATGTTTGTTTGAAAGGCATAACTTTTTAATTCACAACAGAGACACTGTTTTGCCTTATTAAAAAATATGTAAAATGTAACTTTCAAAAAATAGAAACATGAGAAATAATCTTTGCTTTCAGTATCTAGAAATGAATATCAAAACTTCCTTCAACACTTTTTTCTATAACTGTATATCATTTCAATACTTTAATATTAATCTTATTTTTTAATTTTTTCTCACCTGAATAATGCAGTCTTCAATATATATGTCATGAGGTATCATTCTCCGTGATGGTATTGGCCATTACTGTCTCTATCTAAAACATCTTCTAGTTGCCTAGAAGTCAAGTTGTTAATTCCTGCATGGACTAGTTTATATTTCTGTGTAGACTTAGGAAACATTTATTACACTAGGCTTTGAAGATACAGAGGTAACTAGGGTGAGTAGCATTGGAATGGGATGGCTTGGGTGGGCTGACTGCATGTGTTGGGAATGTTCTAGTTAAATGGGTGAAAAGTCATGTCTGAATTAATAGGAGGCCAAAAGGCAGAACACAGAAGAAAGATATTTCTAACTCTGCATGCTGCTACTCAGTGTAGAACAACAGATCAGCTCTTACCCACTGCATGACACATGGCTGTCCTAGATTTCTAACCTAGCATGGTGAAATTATTGTTTTTGGCTTGCTCTACAGTGGTGTCTATAAAGATGATACAGGTCTAAAAGCATTTGTAACAAATACACCTAAATGTACACCCCTTACAAGGTATTCTGCATCAGAGCTGGTTTATACCAAAGTCCATGCTCAAAGGGTCGTCCAGAAGCAGAATTCTTTCTTGAGTCCATTGTTCTCTGTGATTATGTTGGATACCTACTGTCTTAGTTAGGGTTTCATTGCTGTGAAGGGACATAATGACCACAGCAACATTTATAAAGGAAAACATTTAATCAGGTGGCTTACGATTTGAGAGGTTTAGTCCATTATGATCATGGCAGAACATGGAGGCATGCAGACAGACATGGTGCTGGAGAAGGAGAAAAATGTGGAGATGAAGCTACATCTTGATCCACAGGCAGCAAAAATTGCTCTGAGACAATAGGCATGGCATGAGCATAAGAGATCTCAACCCTCCCCCACTGTAACATAAGCCTCCAATAAGGCCACACTCTCTCCAACAAAGCCACACCCCCTAATAGTGCCAATCCCTATGAGATTATGGGGGCTTATTGCATTCAAATTAACAAACCTCCAAGATATCCTTAGAAGGCGTAATAAAACAGATTATGGTGGGGCTAATAGAAGATGTTTTTGAGAGGAGAGAACTTTTTGTAAAAAGAGGAGAGTCTTATCATTTGTTTCTACCCATCTTAGGATCCTTTTCAGGGACTCCACAACAAAACAGAGATTACCAAAAGGAAAGCATATTCACTTACCTAGTGCAAACTTTCACAGCACAAGTCTTCCTAAGGTAGAAAAAAAACCCAAAATTGCTTAGACATGAGATAATTTTTTCAAGATTGTTTTCATCCAGAATTGTCATTCCATAGAATATCCTGTGTTTAAGAAGTAACCCTTAAATGTGCATATTTTCACATAATATTAAGTAAATATTCTAATTTACAATTGAAAGAGTCAGGTACTTTAAATGTACATTAATAGCAACATTTTGACTTCATTTAATCAGTATCAAATTACTTAATCATAAAAGCATATAGTATTGATGCCCAGCCACTGAGTGAGCATGGGAGTTGGGAGAAGGTGAACATAGCATCATCAGCTGCAATCCATCTCCGCCTCACTGTCATTTGCCCTGGGGAGCCTCTAACCCTGAATCCCGGATCCCCATGCACCCAGCCAGGCATCATATTCATTTGGAGAGTTCCCTCTTAGACCCAACTTAATGAGCTTCCAGCTATCAGGAAAAGGACGGAAAGAGTTATCTCTCACTGAAACTGTTTGATACGTATGAAAGTATAAGAGCAACTGCTACCACTGTACATGCCTGCACTGTCTTTGAACAGGTCTCATTCCCTGGTCTATGCCACCCCTAGTCAGGCTACCAAGCATGAAAGACAAGAACAAAGCCTTTGACACCAACATCTCACTTGTGCCTAAAGTCTCAACAGGAAGAGTAAGCAAACAGAATTAATCCATCCCCAGAAGTCCCCATGCCTCATCCAAATGGCAGTCACCACAAGCTTCACAGACTCCTGCCAAAAAACTGTCCCAAGTGACAGCCAGCAGCCCCAGAACACTCCTTAGTTTAGAAGTGGGGTAACATCCCAGGCGCAGCTCAGAGTGACCCATGGAGCACATGGAGATGGTGAAAGGGCATCAATCCTGCTGTGGAGATCATCTCAAGAGGAATTACTGACCCTGCAGGCAGCTAGAAACCAGACAAGGCTACCAAAGAAAGGGAGTCTTCCAAACACTCATCTGGTCTCATATCAGGCCTGGGTCCCCACATTCTACAACATGTAGGGACAGAGGTGCACATGGCCCCAAAATTATGGGCCCTTACTCTAGATTTCATTATGGTCCTGATCCTTGGAGTGGGCTACAGCCTTCATGTTCACCAGAGTTCCTTCCCTACCACAAAATGATGCCTTTATGTATCTTCCATGTTTCCCAGTACCCTTACCCTTCTCACCTCGGGGACGTTTTCTGATAGTCAACTCCTGGTGGGCCCAGTCATTTCACCCATGCGGCATGACATTGAGCCGTGGACATGCACCATGGCTCAGGGCCAGCACTCTGTCTCTGAGAGCATGTAGTAGACCTGAGCTTTTGTTCTAGAGTTGATGGAAAGTGGAATGTTATGAAACGTGTGTCAAAATGAAAGCAATAGGAGTCAAGCAGATGAATGGCAAATAGTGAGGGCTTTTGGATCATGTCCTCTCTGTGTGCCTTCATCAGTCTTCAGATATGAGGCTGCACGTTTCCTCCATGGAGAGACATGTGGTGCTTCTGACTTGCTTCAGGAAATTGTCAGGAAATCCTTTCTAGGTTTTATGAGCAGTTTCAGGGGAAGATCTGAGTCCTTCCTCACATTCATTCATCCACTCAAATACCTACCTATGTCAAGCCCCATGTTTTGATATAGCATATTCTGAATTCCAACAAGTATGAAATAAAGCAAAAGTCTGGGTATAATTAATGACTGTGCTCATATTTGATCCTGAAGTATAACTTTTATATAAATTTAAAGATGAATCTCAGTATATCATGTTCTGTGCATGTCATTTTGCATCAACTTTTCAGTGATTCTTGTTTTAAAAGTATCTAAAGACTGAAATGTACAAAGTACTTCATCTAAGTGGAATGTTTTCACTAAGTCTTTGAGACATTAGTATTCTAAAACATGCAGTAACCACAAAGGCTATTTAAGTTCTGGAGTACCTTGGAAATTTTGATCCTTGTAAGAATGTTATATTGGGATAAGTATGTGATGATTGCAGTAACTGGTTAAATGCTGAAACCTGAACTGTCCACAGTGGTCTCAGAGCACTAATGACTAATAGCCTTAGACCTGACAAGTGCATGGGGCACATAGGACAGACTCTCAAAGGCACAATGCCAAGAAGGAACATGGCATTTCAATGACTCACCCTGGAACCTTCCTTGGTGCTTTTTCACTGGTTATTTCCAGTGAACTCACTTACCTGTATGGCAGAGTAACTTCACTTTTGCTTTTTCCCATGAATTACTCTGGACTAGCAGTTTCTTCAAGCTAGACACACAGCAACCCTCATCTCATCAAGAATTCTTACCCCTAGGCTGAGCTTTTATTAAGAGTATCAATCATTTGAAACAAAATTATGCACAAATTTTCCAGTGCACTTTAATATTAAAATATTCTCTAAGTTTCAGAACCACAAGAAAATCCTCTAAGGCAGAAAGCCACGAGTTGATCATGAAAAGTACCAGGGAAGGGCCGATGAGATGCCTAGTTGGGTGGGAGGAAAGAGCTTACTCCTACAAATTTGTTCATTGACCTCCATATAAACAGAATGTCAAATTGGCATGGTGTGTATTGTATGTTCATTCTCTCTCTATCATATGTATGTATGTATGTATGTACGTATGTATGTATGTATTTCCCCCTCTCAAAATAAGTAAATGGATATATGTTATTATTTTAAATTCCGATCAGTAGATTTCCATACCCTATTCATATGAAATAATTAATTTTTAAAATAATGAAAGAAATCGATGCAGCTCACAACTGTTTGTAGCTCCAGTTCCAGAGGATTTGACACCCTCACACAGGCATACATGTCGGCAAAACACCAATGCATGTAAATTAGTGAATAAACAATTAAACTTTTGTAAGTGATAGTGGGGTCAGGAGCCCCACAAGCTTGCCACAGAACTAAATAACCTAGGCTCATAGTGAATCAGAGCCTGAACCACCAACCAGGGAACATGCATGGGACTGACCTAGGCCCTCTGCATATATTTTTCAGTTGTATAATTTGGTCTTCTTGTGAGACTCCTAACAGTGGGAGCAGGGCTTGTCTCTAATTCCTGCTTTGGGGACCCATTCCTCCTACTGAGTTGCTATATCCAGCCTTAATAGAAGAAGTCATGCCTAGTCCCACCACAACTTGATATGACATGGTAGGCAGATATCTGTAGGAGGCCTGCCCATTTCTGAAGAGAAGAAAGAGAAAGAGGAATGGATGTGGATCAGGAAGAGTGGAGGTGGGCGGAGGGTTGAGAGGAGAGGATGGAGGTGAAATTTTGGTTAGGATGTAAAAACAAAAATAAACAAATAAATAAAATCATTCATTCTAAAAGAAGGGAGAATATTGATGTTTATCACATTTAAATTTGAGATTTAATAAATGTTTAATAAATGTCCCTCAAGGGACATTACCACTTATTCTAACTTTTTATTGTGTTTGTAGTTGTACAGGGTAGTTAAGTCATGCTAGGCATAATTTTGAGGTGGTCTAATACATAATGTGTTTGCTTTGTACTTGGAATAATTATATCATGTTTAGGCATTATTATGACCTGGTTATTTTTTACATTTAGAAATTAATCATGATATAAAAAGATATAATTATGTGTCAAGTTGACATGGGGTGAAGTTGTGATAGATATTTTTAGTTGTCAATTTTATTACATCTGGAATTAACTAAGACCCAAAAATGGAGGGGCACACCTGTGAGGTATTTTTGCTTAATTTGAAGAGAGAAAATCCACATAGAATCCAGTTCTGGAAGACATTATCTGGATGTTAATGAGGAAAGAAACACCTTTAACTCAGACATTTTGAGCCCCAAAACCTCATCTGTAATCTGAGCCAGGCCTCGTGCTGGAAGCTCATATACAGAAATGGAGGAAGGGAGCTTTTGCTCTTTAGCTGCTTGCTCTCACCTTGCTAGCAAGTCCATTCCTTCACTGGCATTGGAGCCATCTTCTTTGGGATTCGAGACTATACTACTGATGGGCTGAGACATCAAGCATTGTGGACTGA
Source organism: Peromyscus eremicus (assembly GCF_949786415.1). Classification (NCBI taxonomy): domain Eukaryota; kingdom Metazoa; phylum Chordata; class Mammalia; order Rodentia; family Cricetidae; genus Peromyscus; species Peromyscus eremicus. Next base: position 128,980 of record NW_026734942.1, on the reverse strand, counting down.
GCAACTACTGGATTCTTGCACTTTGCCATTATAGCCAGCCAATGTTCAATTAGCTGGACCACAGCCTCTAAGTCATTTTAAAAAATAGGCTTTTGTATGTATAGAAATGCTTTCTATAAGTTGTTACCCCATAGAACCCTGACCAACACCAGACAGAGATAAAACTTTTAGAGTAGTTTGGGCCTCACAACAGCATTATCTCAGTTATGAATTGCACAGAATCACTGGGCAAGAAAGTAAAATAACACAAGTCTGAAATTTCTCAAAAGGAACACACAGTAATCAAATTAAATGAGTAATTATATGAGATGGACAGATTCTAGCTTAAGTGAGGAATGAAAAACCAGATGTCTTAGCTTCTGTGGGCCAAGACCTGGCAACACACACACACACACACACACACACACACACACACACACACACACACTAAGATCAGAAGACAGTAGGAACTTTTTGCTCTTGATAGTGATAGTTCTAGCCTGGAGGCACACGGAATTATTTCCTTTACACATTAAATCTCTGCCTCACTCTCAGTCTCAGAACTAAGATCTATCCCAGAGGAGCTTCACCAGAGTAAATCAGTCATCTTGAAGAACTTTCTCGATATAATCGAGATCTGCTGTGGTAGCAGAGCACCTTCACCCACTTCTCTCCTTTTATAGTTTTGCCCAGAATCACTCTACACCAGAGACATGTGGCCCTGACGAAAACTCTATCCACTCCCTCTAGTCATGAGGTTCCTCCCAACATTGCTTATCTGGACCATCAAGAGGGATTCCTCATCCTACCTCTACCCCCGGAGGGTCTTCTCAATTCTGCATTTCATCAGACAGGCTGAATAGGTGTTGTCAACCTAGAGGAGATCTAGGAAATCTGTTCCATTCTGACAGTCAGTGAGACTGGGGCAGGATCCTGAACCTATGAGGGCCCTGAATGGATGTGTGGCAGCCTACGACAATTAGCATGCCTGTCCCTACAGTTTTCAAGAAACTTCAGTCTTTGGTTGGGAGTGATCCACCTAATACAGCACACGTCGCTGGGAGGACAAAGGTCAATTGCAGGGACTGGGGAGATGGCTCATCCATTAAGAGCATTTATTGCTGTCTCAGAAGACCCACAGGATAGCTAACAAACCTCTTTAACTTAAAATGCAGGTGGACTATGCCCTCACCTGGCCTCTGTGGGAATTGCATGTATGTGGTGGTAAACACCCCTAAGTATAAAGAAAACACAAAATATCCCAGCGTGTCTTGCAGGAAATTCTCTCTACTGATCTGTTATCACTCATGATATATTTCAAGAAAACCAGAGGCATATTGCTTTACATTTCCTGATTTCGTTTATACAATTTTAATGAACATTCTTATTTCCTGAGAAGCCTGGAGCAATATATTTTTGTTTCCCTTAATTTGGTATACATGATGATTTTGTGAACAAGTGTGTACAGTGTACCACATTTTACTGGAAGCTAAATATATGACCTCAAAGATACAATATGTCTAGTATTTCTCTTATGTAGTTGTTATCCATGGAGTAGGCTATACCATCCACATCCAAGGTGCCATCCCCTTGTGTAGTCCTGAGACCCACGACTGGGAAATCCCTGTGCAGCCCGAGCTTCCTAGAACTTACTGAGATACATCCAAGCCTGTGATTTCTGGGTTTACAGGAGTGTGAAACCTCACCTGACTAAAGAAGAGTCTCAGAGTGAAAAGTTTGAAATTGTATTTTATTCATAAAATACATTCATTTTACTCAATGGGGCCTTCAAAACAGTGTCATTATATACAGTGTATAGCCTTAGCAAACTATTAAAACAATGACAAGAATAAAAGTAATAACAAAAGTTAACAAAACCTTAAATGAAAATGAAGAAAACCAAAAACCAAAGCATAAATATCCCAAGATATAAAACAAAAATATTAAGGAAATTACAGTTTCCTTTGGAATTTCATTATGGAAGAGCAAAAGAGGTGAGGAACTGGCTTATTCTCTGTAGACAATTATCTTCAGCTACACTTGCCCATGACATGGTGTCAGCTTCGGCACTGCAGTAGAGAGACTCTTGTGCTTTTGGTGTGTTCTGTCTAGATGGCAGTGTGACATAAACACAGTCTTCCTTGTCAGATTTCCCATCACATATGGAGTCAGGGTGCTTAATAATTTGTCTTGTGTTCTCTGTATTTTAGACTTATTTCTGACACAAAATTTTCTCCAGTGATAGTGAGCCCACTGATATGGATCAGATTGAGGCTGGATCGCCTGATGGTAGGTTGATATTTGCCTCACTATTGGGTTCAAAGCTGAAAAGAGGTGGCATTTTCTGAGGAGGCCTTGAACCTGGAGTGTAGAATGTCATGCCTTCAAGGTGTTCCTGGCTTCATCCAGCCTTCTCAGTCTTCTTAAGAGGTGCTGTCAGGTAAATTCAGTAAAGAAAGTATGATTTAGAAACAGTTTTGCTGTGCCACTGGCATGAAAAATCAGGGCCTATTCATCCCTAGTAAACAAAAGTTAAGGAAGGAAACACACTCCATGATCCCTGGCTCTTGGGGATGGGTCTCAATGGTAACTTAGTTGCCAGGGACATAGTGTTTCTGCTTCAGCAGCTCCATCTGCAGGAGGCTCTCATCCTGGGCTGTGGTCTGCTCCAGTTCCTGCTGGAGGTTTTCAAACCTAGGGGAGGAAGATAGATGGGACACAAGCCTGGTGGGGACCTGCCATGTCAGCTTTTGAGCCCCCACCAGATCTACTCAACTAGACAATCGAGCATTACCTTTCAGCTGAGTTCATTCCCTGCTTCCCCAAGGGAAAAGGGTCAGAGAGCTACTGGGCAGGATTTTTTCCTCAACTTTTTTTTTCTTTTTTTGGTTTTTCGAGACAGGGTTTCTCTGTGTAGCTTTGAGCCTTTCCTGGAACTCGCTTTGGAGACCAGCCTGGCCTCGAAATCACAGAGATCCACCTGCCTCTGCCTCCCGAGTGCTGGGATTAAAGGCGTGCGCCACCACCGCCCGGCTTTCCTCAACTTTTAAAAACTGATAGAAGTTGATCTGGAAAATACACAATTCTAATGCTGGATTAGAAAAAACAGCATATTTCTACAACAGTCCAAAGACATCATTTTGGAGAAATATCAGTATGACAAGGTCTGAGGCACAGGTCAGGGAAGATGTACCTGGTCTTTTTTTTTTTTTTCTTTTTTCTACTCTGGTTTCTCTTCAGATCGTATAAATCTTTCGCCTTTTATCTGGTCTTGATTAGATACCAGGTGAATGTGAACCTCCTGGAAAACTCTATGCCTGCCCTCTAGTGGAGCCTACACAGCAATGCAAAGAAGGCTCTGATGATTCCTACAGCCCAGACCCCTGCATGGGATTAACTTGTCAACTCCTACTCTGTTTATGACCAGAATAAATCTTCTCATGAGAAACTGATAAACAGTGAAGAGAGCCAGCAATCAGCAGTAGGCTGCTGTATGCAAATCTGCCAAAGTGTAGACATTTATCTCTAAACACATTCATGATGGAAAATAAAGATGTAGGAGGACACACTTACCTTCACGATTGATGATCCCCCTCTAGGTTTCTGGCAGTCATGGGAATATTTGTGAGGAGATCTAATCTAAGAGATGAGATACTCAGAGGATACTAGAGGTCTCAGAAGGGAAGAAGAGGACACAATCCCCATAAGACCAAGGAGAAAGCATATTGCTTCCAGGACAGAATTTCCTGTTGACTGAGCCAGTAACAACACTCTGAGGTGTTCTTTCCCTGGCTATATGGCTGGGAGCTTTGCCAGTTGAACAGAAACTCAAAGAAGACAGAGATCCAGGTACAGCGGACCCACTTGGATCCACCTGCTTCTTGAATCCTAGGTTCCTACCTCATCTGGGACACAGTGAAATGATGCTGCAGCTTTACTGCCAAGTCCCTTTGCTGGGTGAGCAGCTCCTTCTGCTTCCTCAGGGACTGAAGATTTTCCTCAAGTCTTTGATGTTCCTGCTCATTAGAAGCTTGCGTTTTTAGGGAAGGGTGGTCTGCACCCCTGTACATACATATGTGTGCAAGCACACACACACACACACACACACACACACACACATACACACACATATGTACATGTATGCACACATACAAGCACACTACATTGCATCCGTTTTTAGTTTCCTAGATAACACTGACATAATAGGAGATCACCTGGGATACTATGGAGAAGAAAGTGACCTTTCATTAACCCACAGCCTCTCTACTCATATTCCAGCCTAGAGGCAGAAAACACAGGAAACTCTGAGCACAAGGATGTGGAGAAAATTGTGTACTTTTACTCTCTTTTGATAATTTTCATTTTATTTTTAATTTATATGTGCAGGTGTTTTGCCTGCCTGTGTGTCAGATTAACACATGGGAGAAGAACTCAGTGGACTTGTAAGTCAATGTAGTGCTTGCCTTATAAACCTGTACACAGATAGGTGAACCCCAGGGTTCCTTGACCAGTAATCTAAGCTCTCCTAGCAAGGTCCCAAGTCTGTACATTGAAGACTTAGTTCCCCAGCAAAGGACCACTGGATGGCAGTGGACCAGCAACTTGCTCTCACTCAATGCTTCTCAGTGTCTCCAAGGGGGGCAGCTTCCTCCTAAAGAAGCTCTCTAAACCACAGGTTGCCTCAATTTAGGCCCAAAGAAATGAGCTCAGAAAACAAAACAAAAAAAAATCTCTAAAGTCAGTCTATATTAACCTTTTCTCCAAGTAAGATGATTGTGTCAGGAATTTCTTTGAATAACAGAAGGTTAACTAACTCAGCCAAATGATCGCATGTATTATTCCATGCTTCACAATATTCCATGGACCACATTGTATGTTTTCCCTAATCAAGGATGGGCATCTGAATAGTTTCTACCTGGGGGTTTTCTGATGAGTCCTGGTGTAAACCTGTTGTCCCATATTCTCTGTGGACACCTACTTTCCATTCTGGAATCAATGGACCACTGGAGTCTGCATTCAACATTCTGAATAATTATATATAGCTTCTCACAGGGCTGCACCATCTTACACTACTAGCAATGTCTGAGAGTTCTCATTTCTCTCAACCCTCCATCAGGCCGATTTTAACTCAGTATGAAGAAGTTTGGAATCAAAGCAGGTTCTGAGTGCTGCAGACACAACATGGAGTGTGTGATTTAGAGTATGAGGAGCCTAAAGGGTGCACTGAGACAGCTTCTCCTCACACCTCAGCATAGCTGTGGGACTTCTGCTGGGCTGAGATGCAGCCACAAGACCCTCTGCAGTTCAGAATTTCTCAAAGAATAAAGTCCATGCCAAGCTTCAAGTACAAGGTTAACTGAACCAAGGTTAGGCAAAGGTGAAAGGAAAATGGCGGCAGGCGATGAGGAAAAAACAAAACAGGATGCAGGGAAGTCATCAGTGGTCAGCCACAATTCACCCAGAGCAGAGAAGGACACAAACCGTCAGGCACCTTTCATGCCTCTCAGTAGCCTCTTTCTCACCTTCATGGAACCCATTACTTTGTTTTCTCCAGAGGATTTCTTTGCAGATAAATAATTCTGCCTCTACAAAGACCTGAAAAACCTTTAGCCTGCATCAGTTTTCTGTCATTTGTTGTAGTTAGCTGTATGGACATGCAGAGTGATGGGCAGCTCCATCTGTTCTTTGACTGATGCAAAGTGGTACTAACTAGATTAGGCACAGTACTTTCTCACTGAAGTCTCTCTCCATCATTCTTAAAGATGTTCCATTGTTCCATGAGTGAGTGAACATACACATAGAGGCTCAAACTCATATTCTCATACCCCATAGAAACACAAGACAACACATAGACACACACACACACACACACACACACACACACACACCTTTCTTGAACCCAGAAGGGCAAGGGAGAATACGCGAATCTTGCAACAGCTTTTGTACTACAGGGAGAGGTAGTGTGTCCTCCCTGTTGTCTACAAGCCACTTAGACTCAGCCAGGCTTTTCTGCCCTGTCCTGAACTTCTTTCCCCTCCTAGGGAAGTTTTTATCGCCAGACTCACTGATTGTACAGATAAGTAACAACCTCTGCACAACTGAGTTTGACCACATAAGACCAGGTGCTCATGGGAGATGGCTGGACAGGAAGCCTCCTGATAGATCCAAGTTGACCCATCATAGTCTCCTCCCTAAACCTACCCAGACTCCTTCACAGAAGGAAGTGATAGACCAGAGAATGGAAGTCACCCATTGTCATTACCCAACAACTTTTGACCAGATTATAGTGCATGTTATATTAAAACATCCCAGGTCAGACAGTAGGATGCTACTTAGGTCACCCACAGCACTTTCCTGAAATGCAGCACTCTATAAAACTATGAGGAGCAATCTTTCATAAGAACACAGCCATATACATGTTAGAGTGAGCATCAAAATGTCAGGTTCCATGTGTGAAGCCAGTAAGACAAACCAGACATTTCCTGGGAAGTTACTTCTATGCCGAGAAAGAAAAGAAGTCTGCTTATTAATTTTAAAATAGATCCATTGTTTGATTCTTGTAGGGGACGTTCCTCCTTCCATGCTGTTTCTGCCTCTGATCTAATATGACACCTGCCAAGTAAATGAGACCCAGAGCCTTGACCCCACTCACTCAGACCTCTGTGCTACTCCCTAAGTGGCTCCCATCATAGCACTGCTCCTTCCATACTAACGTATTGGTGAGTGAAATGTGATTTACTCGTCTCCATCAATGGACTGCAGCTTCTAGCAGAGCAGTAGGGTTTGCTTGCCAGTCATGCAGTGCCTTTCAAGAGGATAACTCCAGAGAAAGACTTGTGAATGATCACAGAAATGAACTGTTGGATGGGATGGGTCAGGTGGATAAATGAGTAGATGGTTAAATGGGTGTGTGTATATGTATGTGTATGGTTAGACAAGTGGGAAACTTGGCCCTGCTGCTTCAACCTACCTGCTGCTGCCTTGTCCAGAGGTCATAGATCTTCTCATGGGCCTCCTCACAGAGCCTCCTCACCTCCTCGCAGGACTCTTGTAGTAAAATCTGCTCCCCCTGCAGCTTTCTGTTCTTCTTTTTCAGCATGCTCACTTTTTCCTTTAGCTGAGTCCATTCACTCAGGAGCTGACTGTAGAGGGTGCTGAAATATCACCACAAATGATGAGCTCTACCTCCATCTGCCACTCCTGCCTCCTAATACCATCCTTCCTGCAAGGTCCCATGTCCCCATCCCCATGAACCCTGGGTAGGAACCCACATTTGCCATGCCAGCATCACTCAGTGGCAGGCCAAAGCCAGAGAATAGCCAAATTCCAGAAAGATTCAAACTGCTTCTGAATACCCTGACAGCAAAAGGGATTCATGTACCTATGAAAACTGGATCCCCCACCTCCCCCCACACACCCTGGTGTTTAACTGTTCACAGTATTGGGAAACATGAGCAGGTACAGGGAAACCATGCTCTAAGGGGGACAGAAGACCCAATGGGAATACATTTCATGTGTCCCATAGAAACCAGCTCTGTAAGCTCCTGCCAGAGCCACAGAAAACATCCATGGTGCAAACCATGTTTTCTCGCTAGAAGCTCCAGAAGTTGACAGGAAAATGTTGGGAGGAGCTCTCAGACTCTTCACTCTTAGGAGAACTCAGTTTAGGAGGCACAAGTCCAAGAGCTATCAGGCAGGCTGCTTGCTAAGAGGTAAACAGACTAGAACCACAGCCCAACTTTGTTCAAAGGTGAAGAGGGGAGAAGCTGCTGTGGGATGTCTTTCTGTATGCTGTGAATATGTATTGTTCACATTGGTTAATAAATAAGATGCTTTGGCCTATGGCAAGGCAGGATGGAACCAGGCAGAAAAATCCAGGAGAGACAGAGAAAGAAGTCAGAGGTGGAGGAGATGCCAGCTGCCACCCAAGGAGCAACATGCCAGCAGCCTGGCCATGCAACAGCCATGTGGCAAACATAAATTAATAGAAATGGGTTAATATAAGGTGATAGATCTAACTAGCAAGAAACTTAAGCCATTGGTCATACAGTTTGTAAGTACTATAAGCCTTTGTGTGTTTATTTGGGACCATTTGGCTTCAGGAGGTGAGTGGGACAGATTCCTCCTGACAGCTGGGTCAGGCAGGACTTGAAAAACTTCAGACTGCCAGAAACATTCCTTACCAATTTTTGGAGTCCCATCTAAATTAGGCACTCACCAGTAGGAGTTGGTCTTCTCACTCAGCTTCTTGCACTTGTACAAGGCCTCACAAATCTCCTTGGGGAATTTCTTTACATCTGACATCTCCTTCTTATGCTGTGTTTTCAGAATCTCAAGTTCAGAATTCAGCCTGTGGTAGGGCATGGCCCCAGGAGCAAAGAACCCCATGAACACAGGCCTCAGGGACCACATGAATTAAGGTTCTGTTTTGTACTACCCTAGCCCACGGGATTTCACACCCTGAATCCTATGTACTGGACCTCCTGATGTGCATTGGACTTGCCTCACTGTCCCAGGGCCAGGAAAGGCTGGGTGTCAATAGGGAAGTAGACAGGACTACATGAGCTCCCTCAGTAGACCTATAGGGGCAGACTAGCTGGCTAAGAGGGTCTGAGGAGTTTGTGCCACAGTTCGGGGTCTATCTGAAATCTGCAATGACATTTCCACTCTCTTGAGAACAGAGATTCTTTCTTCTTACAAGGATACCCAGAACTCATAATCAGTATTTCTGTAGAGGAGGCACTACATGAGGATGGCTTTATAAACTCCCAAGAGGATTCCAATGAGGCACCAGGATGAGCACAAAGGCTGAGAGCAGTGATGCTCAATGTGGGGCTCCCTGGCCTCAGCACTTACATCACCTGAAATCTTTGAGACATGTGAATATTCAGGCCTATTATCAATCTCTGACTCACAGGATCTGGAAGGACACACACACACACACACACACACACACACACACACACACACAGTAAGTGAGCCTCTCAGAGACAGTACAGAACACACTCAGACACACAATCCTCAGCACAAAGAAATTTATTGCCCCACAGGGTAAGCATGACATTGGGAGCCTGCCTCTGGATCAGGCAAAGGCAGACAGCAAGCAGCAGGCTTTTTTTAGCAGTGGGTTTTTAAGTAGAAAAGCTTAATCTGTACTAGGGTGAGTTGTTGAGATCTGATTGGATCAGTTAGCCAGTGTAGCCAAGTAATAAATTTTGATTATTAGACTTTGGTGTTTAGTTTCAAGAATGAGTCAGTGTCCACTAAAGAGAATGACTTTGGGGACTAAATTTAGGAATGTAATCTAATGGTTTATCAAGGGAGAGGGAAGTGAAAAGAGCAAAACCTGCCACTGCCATGTTTGCAACTTTTGGACCTCTTAGAGAACACTTCACATACATAATTCCACACACAGTTAGGATGTCAGAGAAATACAGGTAAGTGGCATTGTCTCATAGTATAAGGAACAACCTGAGAGGAACAGAGATGAATTCCAGGCCTTCTGGTCACACACGGATGGACTGAGTAGGCCCACCAGGCCATTCAAGCTGCTCCAATAGCAAAAAGCAAAAATAAATATCAATTCAGAGCACTGAGCATCTCCTAAAAGCCAATGCCTGTCAGGGCCTCTTGAAATGCATGTTGAGATCTTACACACTACTGCCTCTCTCTGTACATTGTGATTCAGGCCACAAGCTCTGGTTTTCATTGGGAGGATTCAGAACAGACTATGTCCTATCTCAATCATACAGGCTTCAGTTCTGCCTCTCAGATGTACTCAGGACACAGTAGGTTCAAGACAGTCACCAGAGAAAAGGGCATGATGAATACCTGTTGTTCAACTCATTGTTGTTATAAAGGTCCAGGAGTTCCAGCAGTTCATTCCTCTCATTGGTCATCATCTGTAGCTGAAGGGTCAGTTTATCCACCTGGTTCAGCTGTTGCTCCTGCTCAGTGAGGAAGAAGGGTGTGGATGATGCCTTCCTAGTAGTCCCTGTAGGTACATAAACACAAGTGAATTTGTCCAGATGAATGGCATAGGGCCAAGAGAGATCATGTCGAGTCCCAAGAGGAGTCCTGAGGAAGAGGAAATGCATGGCACCAGTGAAGCCCTCAAAAATCCGAGCAGATATCCTTAAACTGGGTACCATAAGCCATGTGTCTATCTCCAATCTCTAGGGATAGATATATGCCTCACGCCCTACTTCAGCCCCACTGTCCTGAAAGGCATAAGCAAGGCCAGCCATGTTGGTTTGGAATTCTCACCAGATACCTGATGTGATGCAAGAAAGTCCTGGAGTTCCTGGTGCTTTGCATCTCTCAGCCCTGATAACCTGTGTGCAGGACTAAAGCAACTGAATGTCTCAGACCTGGGTACATGAATGGAAATTTTCCCTTGCTGGTATTTATATCAGATATCCATGAAATCTACAGAAATCCACTGAGAATAAAGTGCAGCAACATCCTACCCTGATACCTCATTAGTGGTTCTGGGCCTCCTTTAGCATTCTTTGCCAATCATAATGAACTGAAAAAGGTCCCAGCACAGCATCTGCCTCCCTGACATTTCCTGGCCCTCTGCCCTCAGAAATCCTCCACTTTGGATCTGCTCCTTAGCAACCCAGGTAAGCTGCATAGGCCCATTGCTTCAGATGTTAACAGCTACTGCACCCAATTAACAGAAGGACCAATTGTGGCATCAACTTCTGCTTAGAAAACCAGTGCTTTCTATGCCAATCAGTGTGCTTAGTTTTGCCAACATGTCAATTGGTGAACCCTGTAAGCACTTAATAAATGCCTCAAGGGCAGTTGGCATTGCCACAACACTGGTGATTTCACAGAAGATGCCAAGGGCTCTCCAGGATACAATAGAATTTCCAGAGTAGGGACTGTTAGGGTCACTGCTAATGTCATCACCTATCTGATAACCAACTCTTCCCCAATTCACCAAAAGCCAAGCTCCTCTTTCCAGCAGCCTTCCCTGAGACAGAGCAGGACCTTCAGCACCTCGTCATTTCAATCCAGAGATCTCACTGATTCATTAGAATCTAGTTCATTCTAATTCAATAGTTCATCGTGTGTGGAGGGCAAGACTCAATTTCCTGACACTGCCCAGGAATGGCTCTTCTCATCCTGAAGAATGCTAACTAATAAGATGAGAAATAAAGGATGCTAAGAAATTAGCTCAGGATAATGGGGAAGGAAGATCAGTTCCACAAGGTGAACAAGCACATTAGAGAAGATCCACAGGGCAGTTACAATGTATGGGGGTGGTGGAGGATTGTGTGGGTCCTGTCAGAACAATGATAATCATACAGGTAATGATGAAACTTTTGCCAAAATCTTCATCAGAATACATTCCATCCATCATGATGTTAGCAAAGGAGTTATCAACTACTGAAAGGTATGACTGAAAATACCTAAGGACTAGGCTTCCACAGGTGAGCCCTCTGACAACAAGAACAAAAACTTACAGGAAGAGTGATGTCCCAGTCCTGCACTCAAGGTAGAGGAAAGATGACTGGCTAGTGAGAGGCAGGAATTCAGAAACCTTAGGGGTCACTGACATGCAGCAATCCTTGGTGGCTCCTGCCTTGCTAGTGGTTGTTATTTAAACTGGGAGAACCTCTAGCTCTGGGCAGGGGACTTTACTCTCCTTGTTATTAGTGACACACACCAAAAGACATCCAGTGTGTGTGAAGTGCAGGGCTGGTACTGAAACCTCTTTAGTCCCTCTGTGCTTCCTTACCACTCAGAATGAAAGCAGAGGGCCCTCAACAGAACAGCTGCAGCCTTCACCATCCCTGGCTCTCTGTCAAACTAACCTTGAAAAATTCTCAACTTTGTTCTGCTCTTGAAGAACTCAGAGGACTAGGATAGGCCCATGGCTTCTCAGAAACTCTCACCCCCTTAGCCCCACTCCTAGAAGGATCACCTGAAGCCTTCCTCCTTCAGGAAGCTCCCCATCCCTTTCCCAGGACTCACTGCGCTTTCCCCAGAACCATTTATTTCTTGATGTGTGACATGGAGACTGAAGGCCATCTTCCTTCTGCCTCCCTTTGGTCTCCCTGTGCTCATCATTCTGTCTCCCAACAATCCTGTTCAGTCTAGTCAGCATGTCTGTAGGTGAAACACGAGACACTGCACAAATGCCCCAATGACAGTTGGTGTTGCCACAACACTGGTGACATCACATGGAATGCCAGGGCTCTCCAGGATACAGTAGAATGTTCATGTGCTGATGTCACATGGTATAGCTGTTACATCCCTGCTACATACCTCACCCAAAAGTGACTTGAAACCAAAGTTTAGGCGCCACCTGTTCCAATCCACATGCTCTTGAAGAGGTGGCACTGCTAGCTTTGGGTACAAGATCCATTAGGAGGACATGAGAAGGGCAGGCAAGGGGAGAGACTCAACAGTTGTTGCATCATACAGCTTTGTTATATCCAAACCTCACATTTCTTATCATGATATCGCTATAAAGAGAAGCCAGGTCATGGTCAGCCTGGAGTGCATGTTCTTCAACCAAATCTCTGGACCTAAGCATGATCCTTGCAACCTAGGACTGATGAAACTTTTGGGTGATCTGTGTCATTTCAGATTTTGAAGCTTTAAGCAAATAAATGTGATTGTCAACTTCATTTCTAGATAGAGTCTTGTGAAGACCAAAAAGTTGAGTACATCCTGGAATTTGGGAGCAAGGCATGTCCTCTAAACTGATATAAAAACTATTTTAAGAACATAGATGACAGTATTGGGGGTAAATAAATCTGAGTAGAGAGGTGGTATAGAGAGGGGTGAGATACTCAGAGAGTGTGATTGCTCACATGAATCCAGAGATGAGGCAGTAGATCTAGATGGAAAAGTATAAAGGATTGCCTGCAAATTCCAGTAATTAGAAAGAGGCCTGAAGTCAGCTGTATAGTTGAGACCTCAGATAGCTTGGTCTTTCTAACAATCAATTGTGAAACATCACACTTCCATGAACAGATACCCTGCCCAGGATATATAGTTATTTACCCAGCAAAGACAAAAACCCCTTCTGCATGGTCCTGCTTCTTATCTCACTGATGTCCCATCCAGAAGAGGGTTCATGTTCTTCCAAATGCCCTGAGATCAAGCTGACAGCAGACAGCACCTGCCTTCCACAATGTTCATCTCAGCCTACTCTTGGTAGTTGGATCATGTTCAGGAAATGAAATGGGGGATAAGACTTTGCCTAGCCGCTTCTCAAAGTTCAGGCTTGAGACTCCCCCTCTGTGAATGTCAACTTTCCTGTCTTCTACAGGGAGAGGAGTGTCTCAGGGGTCTGCTGGTTTCTTCTCCTTTTCACATGCTTCAGGTGACCCAAGGGACAGCCTCCTCAAGCTTACTCAGAGCTGCACAAGACAAAGCCTGGCTTCAGACTCCCCGAATCTGGCCTCAGCAGCCATGAGAATGGTGGCACAGTTCACATGACTTTTTTAAGACACAGGCTCTCCTGGAACTTGCACTGCAGTCAGTCTTCCATTCTCCTCCTCATTTCCCAAGTGGTTGAGATCATGGCATGCATCACTATGCCCAGCTCCTTTTTTTCTATTTCTAAATGTTCAAACACCCAGAAACAACCAGAGTGAGGTCAAGATCATGATGCGGAAAACCACAGAGATAGCCTACCCAAGCTGGAAACTCTTGGACTCTGGCGGGAACAAGCACAGGACCAAACTAGGTCCTCTGACTGTGGGTGACAGTCTGGGTGATCACCTGCAGCTTCACGTGACCATGTTCAGGACTGACTGTGAACATACCTATCTGTCCTGAACCAGACAGCTGGAAGAGGCAGCCTGCTGGTGGAAGACACAGCCTACTAAGCCTTTGTCTCAGTACAGAAAATGAAAAGGAAGCCAGAAGTTGGCTTTTTGTATTACTTGTCAGTTCCTCTTTATCTGTCTGCCTCTCAGGGAAGACTGTGTAATTCTTTTTCCCTCAAATTAATGAGTTTATTGAGGTTATTACAGGAGTACAGGTATGGTGTTACTTATAGGAATATGAATAACTCTAATGTGTGGCATCACAAAGGCTCACATTAGAATGAGTGACTCATGAAGACTAGAACTCTGAATGTGTCTGCATGACTTGTTTGCAGCTGAATGAGACAGAGGGTCTCATTTTTTCAGTTCTCCTTAGTTACACCTATTTAACCTTGGGAGCGGAAGGGCCTTGTTAATCCTGTAAATTTCAGCTTTCCCAGCCATGGTTTAATTGCTGAGTATTATGAACCTCTTCTCTCTTTCCACAGAACTTTCTGAGACTTAAGGAAATAGTCCTACTCAGGGAAGAGCACACCAGTTGGATACTCAATATTAAATGATCAATCCTGAAAACATATATGCTAGCTATACAGAATGATTGGTTTACATTTAGGAATATATAACTATATGGATACACACACACACACATACACACACACACATATATCTTCATGCACATATATATGTATATGAACATAGCAACAATTAATGAATATAGAGGTCATAAATTAGAAACAGAGCAAGGAGGAGTGTAGTGAGGGTTTGGAAGGATGAAAAAGAAGAGAAAATAATGTAATTATTATCTCAAAAATAATAGAAAAGTATTTCATGTTATACAAAGGAAAATTGTTACACAACATTTCACCCATTCCTTAAAATGTTAGTTGTTTGTGTAAGTTCACATTCTCCCATGGAGCTCTGCAAAGGCACTAAAGGCAAACACAAGTCCTGAAGTCCCTGGTGAATCAACCATTTTATGTTTGACCTCTTCTGTAAGCACAGCCCAGTGCTCTATCATGCCCAGTGAATTGGCCGCAAAGCACAGCTTCTCTCATATATATTTTATCAGGAAAACCCCATCCTTCCTTCATCATCTTCCAGTGTGTGTGAGACCTCTGCTTGTGATAACCAAGCATCCCCAATGCTTCCTGTGAGCCAGTCCATCAGGAAATAATTTCTCTCAGATTTCATTAGATTACATAGCCTGTATTTCAAGGAGGTTTTTGAAAGCTCACCTACTTCCCCACTTCTATTGCACTCAGATTGATCTCATCTGTTCTCATAGCCTACAATCCCATGAGCCAAGCTTTGACAGGAGGTTTCATTGATCTTTTGAAGTCTTTTGTATCAAGTAGTTGAGAGACAGAATACTCCCTGACTAAGACAGGCTCTTTTTGCAGGCCATTTTAAGGCTATCAAATGCAAGTTCTAGCATGGATTTTCCTTTTCTCTGTATAAAAGGTTGAAACTAAGTGGCATCTTCTATCACTTTTATTTTAAACAGAGAATTACACTCTAATTGTATACAAGTGTAATGAATTTTGTCCTAAGGAATTTTAATAAATACAGCAGTTTCATATATGATCTTGATTTTTTTTCTCTTCCATAAAATTTCTGACTTATGACTTTTCTGGGTTTGAGTACAACTTTCCATTTCCATTTAGAAAACTCTACAGATTTTACCTCTTGACAAAAATTTATTTAGTCATAAAATATTTTTGTAAACTTCATGGTAGAGAACTAATAAACACTGAATATTTCAACTCATTGAATTCATTGTATGTAAATTACATTTGTCATATAAAGAAACAAACTAAGATAATGCG
Source organism: Peromyscus eremicus (assembly GCF_949786415.1). NCBI lineage: Eukaryota > Metazoa > Chordata > Mammalia > Rodentia > Cricetidae > Peromyscus > Peromyscus eremicus. The sequence continues at coordinate 113,382 of NW_026734942.1, read as the reverse complement.
TTTGCAAGTTATTAAAGTATCAAGTTGTTGGATGTAGGTTTTGGGCTCGTTTTAAGCACAACTTGCATTTTTTTAACAAGCACTCCTTTACACAATATTTTTAGTGTCACAGTGTCAGAGATCTAAAGAACCTCATATTTTAGCAAGTACCAGGAAAGATAGGGATTATAAAGATTTTGGGTGGGAAAATATGGAGAATAAAACCTACAGAGAAAAGGTTTTTTTTTATTTTTTATGATGTAATTAGCATTTTCTAAAGCCCTGTAAAAATTCAGGGAGGCAAAAATGATTATAATATCCGGGATGAAAAAGGGAAGATCAAGAAGAAGAAGAAATAAAAGAGGAAGAGTAGTTGTAGGAGAAGATGGATGGATGGATGGATGGATGGATGGATGGATGGATGGATAGAGATAGGTGATGAAATAGATAGATGATAGATAGATAGATAGATAGATAGATAGATAGATAGATAGATAGATAGGCAGAGAGACAGACAGAGAGACAGACAGAGAGACAGTTAGGAGTATATACAGTTTTCAGGCTATACACTATAGTGTTTATTGGGTTCACCAAAGGCAGGATGGACTCAGAACATTTGTCCTTCTTCCCCGTATTGGTCAGAGAACTAGGTATGGTTGAAGAACTCAGAATTTTTCTTTTAGTATCTGTAGCCCTTTAATTCTGGACAATCCTAGGATTTGTGGTTCCCAAAAATAGCCCTCAAATTTAGTTCCATTCCAGTTGTCTCTCAGTGGTCCCACTTTTTCTTTGTGTTGATATGTGAGGTGAGGTGGGACAAATACTAGTTATCCAGGGGGCCCTGGCATTCTAGGCCCCCAAGAATCTTTTTAAATGAATGCTCCATGGTTTGTATAGAACTCTAGAAAAGGAATAAGGAATCCTTGTTGCAGCAGATGATACAGAGAGGTTGAGACAAAACAGATTGGGTTCTAGCATGGATTATTACAATGGAGAGGCAAGAGTTTCTGGTCCAGAAATATTAACAGGCTAGATACTCTGAAGATTACATTTAGATCACTTTTTTCTCAGAGCTGAGGACCAAGCCCAAGGCCTTGTGCTTGCTAGGCAAGCACTCTACCATTGAGCTAAATCCCCATTGCCAAATTTTTAAGGACATATTTTAGAGAAAAGTCAGAAGGAAATGGAGGATTTAAGACTACCAATTTCTGATGCCATCTCACAGATTTTCCAGAATGTGATGGGCTGATCGTGTTTGCCTTTGGGGATGTTATTTTTATAAAGACAGCAAACTTAGTAGGGGGTTTCTAGCATTAAGCTCAGCAGCACAAGGACACCCCATTAAATAACTAGTCTGGAATCCTTTAAGTAAAGAGGAGATGCAGCAAGTTGATGAAATGAAATGTAGAAGTGCCTGCAGTTGAAAGGTCGGGATGAGATGGGTCACGCCAGAATGTTAATCAAGAAAAGTCAGAATAAGGAATATTAAATATAGGAGGAAGTCTGACAGTGTGTGGGAAAAGTCTTTATTTGCTAATGCTTTGGTGATTGGTATTACACATCATCCTCGGAGTATAAAAATAATACAATGGGGATCCTTCTTTGAGAAAACATGTCCACATTTGATATGATATTGTATATTAAGTTCAAGTCTCTGAAATCTTGTAAGAAAAAATGGAACATCATGGACCATGTTTCTGGAAAAAGAAATAGAGAAGAATTACTGAAGCAGATTTTGGTTGGAAATATGTTAAACATATATATGTACCCATAAATGTATATACATACAAAATCACGAGAAACAAAATCAGTAAAACAATCCAGACAGGAGTCCAATGGGGTCTGAATATTGATAAACACAATTATCTTGATGTCTACACTATCCACTTAATTCAAAATTCAGGCTGTCGACAAGGACAATGCTGTTCTGATGAGGATGACATCAGGGCTCCCTTTCTAGCCTTATTCAGTGGGCTGTAGATGGCAGCATTCAGCATTGGAGTGAACACACTGTTTACATCACCAAACCTACTGTAATTCTCTATGTTAATGTGTAAGAGAAGAACTGAGGTAAACTGACAGTCATGTCCTAAATATCAGGCAGACCCGCTTTTAAGCACCAAATGCAAATCATGGTTATCTGAAATATCAAGAGTATGAATATAGCCTCAGTGCAGTTTCCAGTGGTCTTTTGTCACCTTCAGCTTCTGACTCTGCATTTTAGAAGTTATGTAGACAGAAGAAATTACCTCAATAATTTTCACGTATAAAAAGCAACAGTCAGATTCATGATACAGTACTGCCTTGATTCATTTAATTATAACTCACATGGGAATATTATCAGTCAAATAAGAACACTAACATTTTCTTCAGAATTCCTCCCAACACATAATCATATTTTATATAAAACTTGATATCTCTGAAATGTTTGTAGCACATTACAACACTTGAAATAAAATAGTATCTTCTGGGCAGGACAGGACTACTGCACTCATGAATTCCAAGGTCAAGCCATCAACATTCTAAACCAAATGTCAAAGATCAATGGATTACAAATTTGTGTTTTTAAGACATAGGTGCTAAATTATTAGTCATGTCAAAAACATCAGTGAAAATATAATTTAGATGTGTCATCATTAGTAGACAGGTAGCTTTAAAAAGAATAACATAATGGTTGCTTTTCAAGAATATTTCTTGGGAGCCACATAAATGTCAGGAAGTAACCTTTACCTGGAACAAACAGATAAGATGTCTGTCCTGAAGGAACTGAGGAAGTTATTACCTTTTATCCATCTCGTACATTACAGCTGCTTTTTGCTCTGGGCAACCAACCCTCCAGCTCTTCTTGTGTCTGAGACCTCCAATAGAAGAGGATTTTCCTGCAGGAGGCAGCATCCAAACCCTCCTATTGATTTGTTCCTGAAATTCAGTCTCCACAGGAAAGGCAATCTTACCTCCTGCCCATTATTCACAGCCTGAAACTCACTGCTATTTATGAAAATGATTATATGCCATCAAATCATAGGAATTTCGGCTCCTTGTTAATATTTTAGTGGAAGGAAATTTTAAGTTTTCCCTTGGGTAGATACTACATAGTTAATAACTATTTTAGACTGTTATAACTATTAAACAATTTATTTTTATTTTTATTGAGTGAATATTTTATTTCTTTTTTACTGAAAATAGATTATTCCCTCATACAATAGTTCCCAACCATAGTTTCCCCTCCCTCCACTCCTCCCAGTGCCCACAAACCTCCCCTCTTCCTCAGATCTGCTCCCCCTTGGCTTCTTTTCAGAAAAGAACAGGCCTCCAAGAGACAACAGCCAAACATGACAAAACAAGATAAGACAAAACAAAAATAAGACAAGACAAAAGCCATCATATAGAGACTGGACAAAGCAATCCAATAGGAGGAAAGATGTCAGAGAGGAGGCAAAAGAGTCAGAGACAAACCCACTCCTACTATTACAAGTCCCATCAAAACTCCAAAATATACACAGAGATGCTAGTGCAGACACATGCACGCTCCATGTTTGCTGCATCAGTCTGTATAAGTTCATATGAGCTCTGCTTAGATGATTCACTGGGCCATGTGACCTGATAGAGAGTTTCAATTTAGACTCCCACTTCCACACAATGACTGGCTGTGGGTCTCTGCACCCATCTGCTGCTAGAAGAAACCTCTTTAATGACAACTGGCAAGACACCAATCTATCAGTATAGCAGAATATTGTCAAGAATATTAGCAATCATTTTATTGATTTTTTTTAGTTACATTTGGTTCTACCCTAGGTCTGTGGGCTATTTGGTCTCCAGTTCCTGGCCATGCTGGCAGTGTAGGTCATGGACTGCTTTTCCTTCCATGGGCCTCAAGTTAAACCAGACATTGTATGGCCACTCTCTCAAGTTCTGTGCCAACACAGCCCCAGAACATCTTGCAGGGAGGACAGACTATATGTTGAGGTTTTTGTGGCTTGGTTGGTGTCCATGTTTCTCTTTCTGTAGCCTGCAGAGTACCTTTCCAGGCCAAACAGAATAGAAGATAGGGGTGAGAGCTCCATGAAGGCAACAGCTTGATCTCTCTATGTTCAATGAACTGTGTAGATGTTGCCCACAACAATGGTACCCCACTGTCAGTTTTCAGAGAGGAGCACTTTGTCCTAGCATCAATATAGGTTGTTTAGGGATCTCCACAGAATCCCCTTCCCAACAGTTCGACTGACTGCAATCCAGTCTCACCAGTAGCCTTGCCTGGCTACAGAAGATGGTCAGTTCAGACTCTGTATGCTCCATTACTAGGAATACTCACTAGGATCACCCATGTAGGTTGCAGGAAGTTTTCCCTGCACTAGCTTTCCACAACACGCTCTAAAGGCCCCCAACTCCAGCTGTCTCCCCATACTCCCTCCCTTTATCCCTTCCCCTTAATACATGATCCCTTCTAGTCCTGCCCCCACTAACCCCAAGTCCCCCTGAAAAATATATTCTATTTTTCCTTCCCAGGGAGACGCATGTGTTTCCTCTAGAGACATCTCTTCATCTAACTACTTTGTATCTGTGGAATGTAGCTTGATTATCCTTTACCTAACAACTAATAATATACTTACAAGTGAATACAAATTATACTGGTCTTCCTGGGTCTAGGTTATCTCCCATAGGATGTTTATTTCTAGTTCCACCCATTTTCTTGCAATGCCAGTTGGATGTCATTTTTTAAACACCTGGGTAATACTCCCTTGTGTAAATGTACTACATGTTCTTTATTCATTCGTCCATTGAGGGACATCTAGGTTGTTTCCAGTTTGAAGTTATTATGAATAAAGCCACAATGAACATATTTGAGCAAGTGTCCTTGTGGTAGGATAGAGCATCCTTTGGTTACATGTCCAAGAATGGTATACCTGGGTCTTGAGGTCGATCAATTCCCAATTTTCTGAGGAGCCACCATATTGATTCCATCGAGGCTGTACAAGTTTGTAGTCCCACCAGAAATGGAGGAGTGTTCCCCACTGAGAAAGCTTTATTCTCAGTCTCATTGCCTGCTACCATTTTCTTTCCATCTTGGCCTCACCATTGCTGTGTTGACCTTGGCCTTGAAGCTTGGCCTGAATTTTTTTCCCCCCGAGAGATTCTGAATTGCAGGGGTGCCTGTGGTTGCATCTCAGCAGAGCAGAAGTCCCATAGCCATGCTGAGGTTTGAAAATAGGGCTGTCTTAGTGCACCCCACTCACTCTCATTATAGTCTAAAGCACTCACCCTCTGCTGTGTCTGCAGCATTCAATAACTGATTTTATTCCAAAGTTGTTAAGTCTGAGTTAAAATGGGCCTTATGGAGGGTTAGGAGAAATGAAGAGTCTCAGACATTGCTTGTGTTGTAAAATGGTGTAGCCCTATGAGAAGCTATTTATAATTTTTCAGAAAGTTGAACTGCAGTCCCCAGGTAACCCAGTGATTCTGGAATGGGAAATAAGTTGTTCACAGAGAAACTAGCTGACACCAGGGTTGTAGCAGTCATCTTCAGAGCAGCCCTGAAGTCAAAACTATTCAGATACCCATCATCTGTGAGTGTAAAAGTACAATGTGGTCCGGGCTTTCCATGGAATCTTGTTCAGTAAGAAATAATACATGCGATCATTTGTCTGTGACTTAGTCAACCTCCTCTTATTCAAACAAATCCCTGACACAATCATCTTACAGGGAGGAAAGGATTATATTGGCACCTGGTTGAGGATTTTCTAGTTTCCTGGGCTCATTGCTTTGTGTCTGAAGTGAGGCAGCCTGTGGTTTAGAGAGCTCCTTTTGGAGGAAGCTGTTTATCTTGGAGACACTGGGAAGCACTGAGTGAAGCTATTGGCTGCTTCACCACCATCCTGTTGTCTTGTGCTGGGGATCCAAGCCTTTACTGCACGGATTGGAGAACTTGATGAACAGGCATGGCTTATAGGCCAACCACCCCATGAGCCCATTTGTTCGTGCACTGGGTTTACAAGGTTTGTGCACTTCATTGACTGATCTGTCCATCTGTCCTGCCCACTGTGTTCTTCCATCTAAGGAATGTTCAGTTTCTTCTTAAATGTCCTGGGTGATCTTTTCTTATATTAGCATTATTTGGGAAACTAAACATGTGAATGCAATGTAGTATGTTTGTATGCGTACACACTTGTATGTGTGTGTTCAAGAGTGTGTGTGTTCAGGAGAGTGTGTGTCTTTGTGCGTATGAGTGTTCAACCCTGCACTAAGAACATAATCTTCTACTAAACAGAAACAGGAAAGATTGGAGGAGAGACTAAAATACCTGCTGAAGCAGAGAGATCTGGTCACCAAGCACAAGGTCTTGGCAGAAAAGCTGCAGCATTACTTCACTGTCTCCCAGATGAGGTAGGACCCCAGGCCAGGAGGGAGTGGCACTCAGTAGTTCCCCTCTACCTGAATCTCTCTCCTATTTGGATTTCTGCCCATCTTCATGGCCTTTGAGTCACAGCCAGGGAAAGAACATCTGAATGTATGAGCTGGTTCAGTCAACAGAAATGTCTGTCCAGGAAAAATACGTATTATCCTTAATCTTTCTAGAGATTGTGTCCCCTTCTTCATTTCTGAGCTCTCATATGTCCTGAGTTCATTGATCTTTATGTCTCCCCACACATGTTCCCATGGCAGCCCCAAACCTAACAGGGAGAGTGTTAGATGGAAGACAGTGTGCCCTCCTGCCTCTTCATTTTCCTTCAGGATGGCACCTTTAGAGGTAAGGTCCTTCCCTTGTGCAGATTTGCATGGAGCCCCTCCTTACTGATTACAGGTTTTCTGAAGTGAGCATCTGTTTGCTGTGAGAAAGTTTCTCTGGAAATAAGCAGGTTTAGAGTTTGACAGGTTGAAGCCAAGGAATGTTCTGTGCTGGAGTAAACAGAGCCTGCACACTGCAGTGTTGCGTAGACACCACTAGAGGGCCTCATACAGTTAGGTTCCAAGGTTGCTGAGTTGCCTGGTATCTGTTCAAGGCCACGCATATCTCTCCTGAACTGTGTGTGACTCTGACATTGCTATGCTGCTATTTTTTTTTTCAAAATAATGTATCTGAACTTTTGGAGAAATGTGCTGGGGTTTTGTTTGTTTTTTGGTTTTGTTTTTAGTTTAAGTGTATATTTCTCAGTTCAATCTCTAGCAATTTTTAAAGGCTGAGAAAAAAATCCAGAGCCAGCTGCTCTCTGGCCCTTCTCTCTTGAGAAAGAAAGGAATAAGCTCAGCTGAAAGGTAATGCTGATTATCAAATGCTGGCATGGCAGGTCCCCACCAGGCCTGTGTTTCAGCTGCCTTCCTCTCCTAGGTCTAAAACACTCCAGCATGATCTAGAACAGGCCACAGCCCAGGGTCAGAGCCTGCTGCAAACACACCTGCTTCAGCAGGGACACTAAGTGCACCAGGCAAAAGAGCCACCATTGACTCCTATCCCCTGCAACCATGGCATTCGTGGGGTGGTCTTTCTTCCTTCACATTGGTGTCCTGTGAGTGAATAGGCCCTGGTTTTGTCTAGGCCATGGCAGAGTTAGGATGCTTATGGGAATAATTGCCATTCTTTCTCTTGACAGCACCACTTAAGAGAACTCCACTCTAGCATCAACACCTCCTCAACAAAAGACATCTTGTAGCTCTGAACTAACCAGTGAGGAAAATCCCAACCTACCAGCAACCTACTAAATAATGTTGATTCATTATTCCAGGAGAAAATAAATCATCAGAAAGAAGCTTGAGCTACAGAGGACCTGCCAAGACTACTCAGAACTCAGACATCTATTAACAAGTGGCCCTCAAACGGGACACAGCAGCATGAGGAGGGTATGTTGGTGAGCCAGAGTTACTCTGTCAGTTTACTCTCCATGTCTTTAGTAAGCTGTCTGAGTCCTCCACATGTGGTGAGAAATCCGACAAGAAAGCCTGCATGGCTGTCATGCTGTTATCTATACATACCACATGGAGAAGAATAGGATTCCCTCCCCAGGGCAATGCTGAAGCCAACTCCATGTCACGTGAAAGTGTTGCTGAAGATGACGCACTGCAGGTGCTACAGCACTCCTTCACACCTATGTTAGTTAGTCATCGGATCTTCCATCAAGAAAATGACTAGGGATTCTCCAGTGTCACAGCCTGGACTGGCAGGACTGGTCCTGAGAAAGAACTTATAGAGGAGGTCTGAGTCATCTTTGGTGCTTTGGAAAGCCAAATGTACTCCATTGATTCGTTGGGTCTAGAGTAGAAGAATATTTTTAGCTTAAGTTTTTGGAGGGGTCTTTTCTTTGCTGGGGTTTTGTTTGCTTGGTGTTTTTAGTTTAGTTTAGTTATAAATTTTGTTATTTTTTGTTAATTTTTTTATTCTTGTCAGTGTTTTAATAGTTGGCTAAGTATATACACTGCATTTACTGACTGCCTTTTAAAAGTCCCCATCGAAGACTTTTTGTGAATAAAAAAGCAATTTCCAACTCTTCACTTTTACAACTCTTCTTTATTCAGGCATGGTGTTGCACTCCTGTAACTTCAGAACTCAGAGGCAGAGATGAATCTCTGCAAGTTCCAGGAGCCTTGGCTACAAAGTGAATTCCCATCTAACCAGGGCTACATAGGGGGTTTACACATTGAATGTTGATGGCATGGTCTACTCCAGTCTTCATGACCTAGCCTTTATGTTAACAGCCAGATTTAGAGAATGTAACAATGATGAGCTTCTGGAAAGAAAGGAATCTCCCTTCTGCACTACATTAGTCCTTTCCCCATGCCATTTCACAATTGCCCATTGTGGTTCTGGGATAGCAAAACAGTGAAAGTGGCCTTGAAATGCATGAACAAAGTTTACCACTACCCACAGCAGAGGGGAACTGCTGAGCTGCAAGTGTGAATACTGGAGATGACTTCTGACCTCTCACTCCTTTAGCATGACTGTTGCATTGGGGAGATGTAGAGTAATGACCTGCTCTGGCACTGTCATCTGCTTCCATTAGAAATATTGTGAACAAAGCCTGAAGGATTCATTCCAGTCTCTGAAATGGTGATTCCCGTTGGTTTATGACACAAAACATTTGATAAAATTCCATAAGGCTGTCTCAGATAGGTTACTCAGAATACCAATTCCATCTGCTAAATTTAAGAAGTATGAGTTTGGGGCTTGGGGAGATGGTTCAGTAGTTAAGAGCACTTGGGTTTGGTTCCCAGCACACATAAGGGGGCTCATATCCATCTGAAATTCTAATTCCAGAGGACCCAATGACTTCTGACCTCTGTACCAAGCATGCCTCTGGTACTCAGATATACATGCAAGCAGAACATTCACACACAAGTATACATAAAAGTAAAATAGGTGAGTATTACCAACTAACTTAATGCTACGTGGCAGATGAAAAGCTTCATCTACATTTTTTTTCAAGACAGGGTATCTCAGAGTAGCTTTGAGCCTTTCTTGGAACTCACTTGGTAGCCCAGGCTGGCCTCGAACTCACAGAGATCTGCCTGGCTCTGCCTCCCGAGTGCTGGGATTAAAGGCACGTGCCACCACCACCCGGCTACTTCATCTGCTTTTACTTTTAAATATTATCTCTAGATTTTTCTCAGGCTACATCAGAATTCAGTATCCTACTTTGGCATCAAATATCAAGTTTGTTTACTTTATTTTTTTCTAATAAAACTAAATTTATTCAATATCCTACAGTAATGGTTTTGATAATAACTATCCAAGAGTATAAAAAGTATAAGACATATTTGTAGAGTTAGTATATTAATACAAAGTGCATGCCTAAATACAGTAAGTTTACAGGCAGAGAGTTGAGTGGGAGAAGACTGCAGTTGAGGTCTAATAATAAATATATAAATGCAGAAATAGAGATGCTCAATCATTGGGCACTCTGTGCATATGGTGGCTTATACTAGGTAGGTTTTTCACAAAAGGAAGAAGCACACTAGGTAAAACTATAAAACTACAGGTTGTCATAAAAACTGTGGCTCTCCTTGTTGTGAAACACTAACAGACTTTAACAATCCAGTTTTCATAATAATCACGAGTGACAGAATACTAAGGCAGCATGTACCCTTCCCTCTACAATATGTCTGACATGGAAGTATTGTTTTTTCCTGAATTTTGAGAAGAAGCCATTGGACAGCTTCAGGAGTGTTCTACGGAGAAACCTTCTCTGAGATCTTAATGTGAGGCATTCCATTCAGCTACCTGGATGTTCAGAAGCCCAACTCCAAGAAACCAACTCAACTAACCAATTCAATCTCAATATACAACTCTTCTCTTTAGCCTACTTTAAATAGTGGGAGAAAAGCAACAAAAGCCCAAATCCTAATAAGGTCAAGACAAGGCAAAGGGCTACTCTATAGATAAAATCTCCACAAAGGTCAACTGAGGAAATCCAGAGCTAGAACTGAATCATACGGATATCAGTGAGTCCCATACAGTCATGTAGCAGCAATGTCAATTATTTATACACTGCAAGTTCTCTAAAAAATGTGCCTCAAGCAGCATCAGCTATGCCCAATGCATCCCCAGGACTTACACATTCTAATAAGTGGTTTCTAACCGCGTGTTCTCTACTGTATGGTGATATTTTGATACTATTCATATAGGACCTTGCCCATCCTACAGGCTTACCTTCCCATGAGGGAGCTCTGGTTCTGTTTTAGAAGATTCACATAAAGTCTTCTTATCAAATATTAAGATGAAGGGAAGTGACACGATGCTACCTGTGTGTTCAGAAATTGCTTCCTCCTCCAAGCTATTTGGAGAAATCTCAGTCTCCCCTGCTTAATAGTCAGTACTAATGGTCTGAATCATCAGAAGTTTGGTAATGCTGAAGCACTCCAGAATTTTTAACTGTCTCTAGAGGCAGGTCATGCTTCTGAATTATGACAAATTATCATGAGGAAAAATAAGTGTAGCCAGACATTTTAAAATGCCTCAACTACAACCTTTCCACAGAAAGACTAAACTACATGTGGTTTATCATAGAACAATCGCACCTCTGTGCCCTGAAATCCCCTAATTATATTCATTTGGGGGTATTAAACAAGCAAAAAAAACTTAAAGAGTACTTTACAACAGCATTCCACTTTCCAATGAAATACTCAGCATCTTAAGTATCATGTACACTTTTTTTCTTGCAGTAAGCTAGATACTGGCTTCTGAGTTTGTTGGATGGGGAATGGGTAACACATTAAAACTGTTATATAAAATGTCTTTTGGCAGAATAGTAGGTATCCAAGTTAAAAATAGGAGGTCAGTTTGTTGCTTTGTGGTCTTTTCAAAGTTGAAACCAATCTTTGTTCCCTTCTACTGAACCTCAATAACTACTCCTGAGTGGAGATGGGCAGAGGTGCCTGCCCCTCTTCCTCAGGCTTCTCAGCAGCTGCTTTCTTTCTGCTGCAGCAAGGCTTAAAGAGATGGGTGTCAATGAGAACTTCACCAAAACTGCCCTTAAAGATGATCCCACAATGTATTTTCTGTCTTTTCCAGTAGGTAATATCTAAAAAGGAAAAACTGGAGTCCTCTTAGAGCTGGAAGCCATCTCTGTATCTGAGCCTTGATCTGACTGGTTACTGAAGCAGAGACTGGGCTGGAGAGGCACTTGAGGTGCTGTGAGCATCAGGATTGTGGTGTTTAAATTCCTTCCACAGTTTACTCATGTGATTGCTTTTCATCCTGTTTCCAGTTAGAGTTCTCACTTTTTTTTGTTTTAAATGTTGTCTTTAGACTGGGTCCTGCCCTTGCATCTACCACATGATTCCAGTTTTGTTGGTTTTTTGTTGTTATTTTGTTTTTGTTTTTTGTTTTGCTTTGTTTTTCTGGATCAGCTGGCAACTTCTTCCATCTTTCCACAAACAACACACAGACACTGCAGATGTCATGTGCAACCCAAATAGCTCTGAAAATCCTTTTTGTAATGTTTACTGTCCATGAACCAAGAGCTGGAAGACTTAGCTCTGCAGATACAGCAGTCCTCTGTTCTTCAGTGCACCTTTGGCTTGTGAAAACCAAACATATTTCCTTCTGGGAAATAGCTTCCACGTGCAGCAGCATCCACACAGGGCAGGCTGCACCGAGAAAACCCCTGCAAGCACTCACTGTGTCCACAGTGAATCCAGCAAGTTTGCTGATTTTATCTGCTGCCTAAGTTAAAAAAAATTCTAAAACCTACCCAAATGTTATAGCCTAGAGCAGTAATGAAACAAAAATGCTAAAGCCAATTAATGATAAAAAAAATGTGAATGTGTATATACTTGTCAAAATTCTTAAAGTGGTAGTGTGGAGCTATTTTAATGGTTGTAGCAAAAGAAATGGAGTCAAACCACAGGGGAAAAAATGAGTTTGATGGGATATACTTCATAGTTCTCATTCATTGTTTGCTCCTCATTACAAAAACAACCCTCCCCCATATTTATAACACTTTTATTATCTCCTTCTATTTTGTAATCAGAAGGTCCTATGGTATATACCTATGGTTACTTTACCATGATATGGACCATGCGGAAAATAGAAACAATGAAGATGATTGAGGAACAAAGATATGAAAATGTTTTCATCAGCTCCTATTTAGACATAAAAAACAATCCATATCATGAGGTGTGGTGGTGCATGTCTTTAGTCCTAGCATTAGGGAGGCAGAGGCAGGAGGCAGTGTTTGATGCACACCCCAATTGTTAGTTTCTGCCACGCCGCAGCAGCCTGCATCTGCTGCTGCCACCACAGCAGTTACGTCATCACTTTTCATCGGGTTCTTTCCACCCTCAGCTCTGCCACACGTGCAGCCTTAAAAATGCCCGCCAGGCACAGCTCACTCCCTTTCCATCTCTGCCTTTTTCACATCTCTTTGCTTCTCCTCTCTTGCCTCTTCTTTTCTCTCTTGCATCTCTTCTTCCTCTTGTCATTCTGTCTCTCTCAAGTCCCCACTCCCACACAGCCCTTCACACTTCCACTCACCATTCCCCAATGAACCTCTTTGCAATAACTGTTGCTGGTGCTGTGTGTTGCTTAGTGGCATACCTTGGCAGGACATGCTGAAAGGTACTCAGTATCACCTCGCTTTCTTTTTTATTTATCATTTCACCAATTACTTAATTTAATTTAGTTTATGTGCTTTGGGGTGTGGGATAGGGAGAGGTGTGCATGTGGAGTTAAGAGGACAGCTCTTTGGAAGTCTTTTTGAGAGGATGCCAGGGTTGCAGCCATCTTAGAGAAGGGTCAGACAGGGGACAACAGGCCCTTGGATAAATTGTTCTTAAAAAACCCACCAGATGATCTGCTGCCCCTTCACCCCTAGACAATTAGGAGCTGCACACCAGGCATTTCCTGCCATAACCTAAAGGATATGCTATAACATGACTGGCATAATAAACAAAGCACCAGATATGTCCTCTGAGATATTTTCTGCTGTTACAGATTGTATACCATAGCTGTCATAGGGAATGAGTTTCCTGCAGATAAAAAGTGGGATGTCTAACTGTCAGAGGAAATGGATCTGCTGGTCAAATGGATACAATAACGTAGATTGCTAGAGGATAGGGCAATTTTCTTTGAGTTGCAACTCTCCAATCAGTTCAAACCAAGCATCTCTAACCTGACGTAAGCACCAGTCTTGAGCTTGTAATGATATAGAGTTGGAATTCCCCTAGATCTCCTACCCTAACCATTAGAAAAACCCTGCTTGAGTGCTACTCAGGGTCTCTCCTGCTCTGCTGCATCAGATGGATGGAGAGACCCAAGTTAACTGGCAGCAATAAAAAGACTCTTTGCTGGATTTTGGTCTCATGGGGGTCTTTGGGGTACTCAGGGTACAACATGTTCCATCCCGCTACCTTGTGAGATTTCAGGGTTGAACATAAATTCTCTGGTCTGCTTGGAAATGCCTCTCCCCAATGAGCATTGCTAGTCCTTGTAGCAGGAATCTTAGAGAGTCTTATTAATAAAATCAAACCCGAGGCCAGTTATTGGGGTGAATGCTGGTAGATCAGAGAGACAGAACAAGCCACAGCATTCTCACCTCGCCGGATCCTCAGCTGGTCTCTTCTCCACAGAATGGAGGCCTCTGTGTCCTCATCCCAATGGCTCTCAGCTGAACTGCTGCTAGAAGCCTGAATGCTTAACCAGCCAAATGCTCAACCAGGCAAATGCTTAACCAGGCAAATGCTTCTAGTTTCTGGTCCTCCCAGCTTATAAACCTTTCTGCTTTCTACCACCACTCCCTGGGATTAAAGGCTGCTTTCTGGGATTAAAGGCGTGAGTCACCATGCCTGGCTGTTTCCAATGTGGCCTTGAACTCACAGAGATCCAGAGGGATTTCTGTCTCTGGAATGCTAGGATTAAAGGTGTGTGCTAACATTTTCTAGCCTCTGTATCTAGTAGCTGTCTGTCCTCTGACCCCAGATAAGTTTATTAAGGTACACAATATTTTGGGGAACACAATACCACCACAAGTCCTCAAACAGTTTCTTGAAGAAGAGCTTTTATTTTTTTTTTCTTTTGCAATTTTATTTCACTTCCAGCACAGCGTGATTGATGGCACAGAACTCAGAGCCTGGAGGCAAGGCGGGGTGTCCAGAGCCAGTTTTTCTGCCTTATTGTTGAATTTCAGACTTGATAGAGGAGCTGACAGTTTGGTTCAGCTGGTAAATTAGGCACTAGTCACCAAGCCTGATGACCTGAATTCAGTCCCTGGGACCCACATTTTTTGGGGGCAGAGTACCAATCCCTTACATTGATTTCTGACCTCTATACATGTACTGCGGCATGCATGTCACACAAGTGCACAGAAATAATAATAGCAATAATAAATCTAATTTAAAATTGATGGAGAATATTGTTATGTCTATCTCACAGAATTTTAAGCTTTACTGGAGCTGTATGCCAATAAAAATTATGTTGATTTCTATATTTTATAAACTCAAAATCTGTGTTAACTTTGTGTTAAGATTAAAAAGTAACAAATATGCTTCTAAATTTATTTAACTCAGTTGTGCTCTGTTATTAGCTACCTATGTCTAAACATGAAAAAGAGCACCAGACTCTAGTTACAGAGATTATAATGCAGGACTAACACTTGCCTATAAAACAAACATGTTTTTGTCAGATGACTTGCAGGGTGCATTCAGAAACTGAGGCCAAACAAAAATCCAGCATCTTTCCAAAGAATCCATTAAGGCCCAGGAGCTAACTAGAGCAAGTATACAAAAATGCTTTGAACTCAAGGTGAGGTCAAGGTCACTGGGTCTTATGAAGGCAGCACAGCGTGATTGATGGCACAGAACTCAGAGCCTGGAGGCAAGGCAGGGTCTCCAGAGCCAGGGCTTTGCTAGCCTTGTTCTCAGGCATTCACTCAACCTCCCAGCTTTCATTTCAGATGGTGAGATGAGAACTGTTACAGTTGACCACCTTCCTTCTTTGTGATTGTGAAGAGCATTAAGAGTTCTAACAGCAAATAACCGCCATTGTTAATTGTTAATTACATGCTGATTGCAGGCTGAATGTCCCTTATATAAAATGCTTGGGATCAACAGTTTAAGATTTCATAGCATTTTTGTATTTCAGATGTTTTTAGATGTGAGATGCCCAATCAACCAGTGCAAGGTAAGCATGGGGTGCACGGGGGGGGGGGGGTGATGGTAAATTCAGTTATATATAGAGAGAGTGAATTGAATTATGTCAGTACTCACTTTTGACGAGATTTATTTAACAGGTTTCAAACACACTTCAGGTTATGGAATATTCTGTGCCAAGCACTGTAGCACACATAAAGAAATACTCAAGTTTGAAATCAGCCTGGGTAGCTAGACTTAAAACAAAAAGAGGATGAGATAGACAGACAGACAGATAGATAGATAGATAGATAGATAGATAGATAGATAGATAGATAGATAGATAGATAGATAAAATGAAAGATTAAAACCTTCTCATCTTGGCCACTTCTACTCCTGATAATTATTTACCAATGGGGTCCTTGCTGTTCTCTGGAGCTTATGTTTCCAGATAATTCCAGTATTTGCCCTTTGGCAATGAAAATCTTGGAGAGTCCTAAGATCCATCCAATAGATTCTTATGAAATCCTTAGGTTTTATAAGATGCCCTTCCTGAGGAGAAGAACAACTCAAATGTCCAGAAGAAGCCAGGATCTTCTTATGACTACTTCCATTCCTGGTTCTTAACGACATTACTGTGTTGATGAACTTTAACTTATGTGTAACAACAGCTCTAGTTTTCCTGGAACTCGCCCTGTAGCCCAGGCTGGCCTTGAACTCACAGAGATCTGCCTGTCCGCCCAAATGTTGAGATTAGAGGCATGCTCTCCAACCACCTGGCATTAAATTGTATTTCTTTTTTTTTTCCATTCACAGGCAGGTTTATTAGGTCACAGCTCAGGCTTGCATCACTGGCCGAGACAGCTCTGCCTGTAGCTTCACTCCTGAGCCTGCGAAGCGGGTACCGCCGCGCTGCAGCACGATGATATCACGTTCTGTCAGCGGATCCCCGTTCACCGGGTCCACCATGTCCTTCTGGATCAGTTTCTCTACACACTCCAGGGTGACCACAGCCCCAGAGGGCCACAGCACTGCACATGGTGTGGCATTGCTCAGGCTGTCTCGGGTCACAGCACACACGTAGCGCTCACTGTGTGTGATGAGTCCCACGCGGTCTCCAGAGTCGTCCAGCTGCGTGAAGTGCACTGGCATCAGGTCCGACATGCGTAGAGGCTTCCCAGACATCGGGCAGGTCACAGTGCGAGATGGTTTTTCCAGCTTGGTGGCCTTTGCCTCAGGCGTCAGTGAGGGAATCCAGAAGCTGGGCAGCGCTTTGTTCTTGTCCTTGCCTGGGGGACCCACCCTGGGCCCTGGCTGCTCACCATCTGTGTTGGGTAAGGTGGCAGCTTTGGGCATGAAGGGGTTGAGGGGCCGGCTCACGATGGCTGCCTCCTTCTCCAGGAAGCCTCGAACTTGGTCCTGGGCTGCAGCTTGCTGAAGCTGTTTCTGCTCTTCCCTCCGGGCTGCTCGCTGCTTCTCATCGGCCTTCATCTGCCGGGCAATCTCTTTCTTCTGGTGTAGGATGTACTCCAGGATCACCTCCCGTTCATACAGGTAGCCATCTGGGGTGACCACAGGATCATGGCAGGGCTGTAGTGAGAGACAGCAGCAGTCAAAGTCCTTCACGGCGTCCCGGCTCAGTCGGATGTTCTGGGTCCCATAGCCTGAGGCCGCTGCGTCCCTCTTCTTCTCATGGTAGGTGTAGACAGCCCCTGCAGTACAGTTCTTACCATGCCGTGTCATCCTCACAAACGGTTATCTGACCCGTCGCTGCTTCTACTGTGTTATGATGACACATAAAGTTCCATTTAATAACACACTAGGAAATAAACGTAGATATTGTAAATTTTCTTTCTACTGTGATTTCTTACAAAGAGTAATTGTTTCCTCGACAACTCCTGATCAGATCCTGTTTCCACGAATCTGCAGACTGAAGCTTGTGAGTCCTCGCCGGAATGGATCTCAGCCGAACTGCTGCTAAAGGCCTAAAAGCTGAAAAGGCACTAGTTCCTGGTCCTCACACCTTATATACCTTTCTGTTTCCTGCCATCACTTCCTGGGATTAAAGGCGTGTGTCTTTCCCAAGCAAGACATGATATCTCAAGTGCTGGGATTAAAGGTGTGTGTCACCATGCCTGGCTGTTTCCAGTGTGGCCTTGAACTCACAGAGATCCACATGGATCTCTGCCTCCCAAGTGATAGGATTAAAGGTGTGTGTGCCATCATTTTCTGGCCTCTATGTCTAATGTGTTGGCTGTTCTATTCTCTGACCCCAGATAAGTTTATTAAGGTACAAATATATCAACCACAGAACTCCCTCTCCCAAGTGGAGGCAGTGTGGCTTATGGGTGGAGTCCCTGCCTAAAACCTCACAGTGAGTGGCTGGGTGCCAGTATGGTTCACCAGTGGAGCCCTTGCCTAGAATCTCCCAGAAGGGATCTACAGGCCTGGCTTAGTGCTACTGCACTTGGCTACTTGCAGAAGGCCCTGGCTTCCATTCCCAGCACTGAAAATAATAAAGAAAATAACAACAGTGTAGGTGGCCCCAGGAATGCATCATGGGTTGACTGGACTCCAGCCAAAGTCTAACATGGAACACCAGGAGAACTGTGGGTGTCTAGAAGCCCAGACACTGCTGAAGGGCTACATTCCAGGCTACATACATTGCACTAGAGTTTTGGGGTTTTGGTTTTGTTTTCTTTTCAGCACTGGGAATGGAACGCAGGTACTTAGCATTGGGCAGACACTTATTACGGAGTTACAGCCCCAAGCACTCAGGAGGCAGAGGCAGGCAGATCTCTGAGTTCAAAGCCAGCCTGGACTACAGATTGAGTTCCAGGAATGTAGCTAGGAGCAAAGCAGGAGTCTGAAACTTCTAGCCATAACTCTCAATGTGAGCCCGCATAAAGGGCACCATTGGCCAGGCAAGAAGTTGTCTGGGCTGCTTGGTGGTATCCACACCCACTGAGAGCCTTGGTTACTTGGGATGAGGATCTTGACAGAAACTGAGAGTAGAGCACATATCGTAGGAAATTAGAACAAGCCCTAAATGCAATGTCTGCCACTCTTAGAAGACACAAGGCTGGCATGGTGGCACACTCCTGTGTACATAGCACTAGAGTTTTGGGGTTTTGGTTTTGTTTTCTTTTCAGCACTGGGAATGGAACGCAGGAACTCAGCATTGGGCAGACACTTATTACGGAGTTACAGCCCCAAGCACTCAGGAGGCAGAGGCAGGCAGATCTCTGAGTTCAAAGCCAGCCTGGACTACAGATTGAGTTCCAGGAATGTAGCTAGGAGCAAAGCAGGAGTCTGAAACTTCTAGCCATAACTCTCAATGTGAGCCCGCATAAAGGGCACCATTGGCCAGGCAAGAAGTTGTCTGGGCTGCTTGGTGGTATCCACACCCACTGAGAGCCTTGGTTACTTGGGATGAGGATCTTGACAGAAACTGAGAGTAGAGCACATATCGTAGGAAATTAGAACAAGCCCTAAATGCAATGTCTGCCACTCTTAGAAGACACAAGGCTGGCATGGTGGCACACTCCTGTGTACATAGCACTAGAGTTTTGGGGTTTTGGTTTTGTTTTCTTTTCAGCACTGGGAATGGAACGCAGGAACTCAGCATTGGGCAGACACTTATTATGGAGTTACAGCCCCAAGCACTCAGGAGGCAGAGGCAGGCAGATCTCTGAGTTCAAAGCCAGCCTGGACTACAGATTGAGTTCCAGGACAGCCAGGCTGTTACACAGAGAAACCCTGTCTCAGAAAAACAAAAACAAAAATCCCTTATGTTGTATACTGAGGACAGTAATAGATTTGACTATGGCTTTGGACCTGTACCCTTCCAACTCTGTACACTTAGGGACAACCATGCTGAGGGTGTAATCGTGAGGTGCAGATTGCTTTGGGAACCTTGGCCTACTGTGTCTACCAGTTCATGCCCTATGGAGCTAAGTGATATGGTAGAAGCCATTAGGGCTGAATTGTCAGGAAGGCAGGTCTTGAGAGAGAAGTGATAACCAAAGCCACTGAGACAGAAATTCCTGAATTATAGATCTGTTAGCCTCATATTTTTATTTACTTAATTTATATGTCCAAGTGTTTTACCTAATGTGTGTCTGTGGGCCATGTGCATGCTTGGTGCCTATGAAGTCCAGAACAATGCCCCTGGAACTGGAGTTACAGGCTGCCATGAGCCATCAGGAACTGAACCTGGGTCTTCTGCAAGAGCAGCCAGTGCTTTTAGCCACTGAGCCATCTCTTCAGCCCCCCATTAGCTCTATTATAATTGAGATTTAATTATTTTTGTCTTCTGCATTTGATATAACCCTGATCTAACTAATGTTAGTGTGATGGTGTGTAGACACACATGCAGGCAACACTTTGTACACATAAAATAAATCTTCTTTTTCCTTCTTTTTTTTTTAAAGAAATACACAATCCAACATGGTGGCATGACTTTAGTCCCAGACCTCAGGGAGCTCTATGGTTGCTTGGGTGGTTTCTGCAAGGAGTAGGTTTTAGTTTTCCTCTTCCACCCTTATGGTGATATTTTATTTGTGCTGAAATGTGATTTTATTTGTATGTTAATAAATAAAGTTGCCTGGGGGTCAGAGCTAATAGCAAGCCATAGCAAAAGTCTGGCAGTGGTAGCACACGCCCTTAATCCCGATCACATGACAGGCAGATCTCTGTGTGTTCAAGGACACCACCAGCATGGAGACACACGCCTTTAATCTCCATACCAACCATAGAAGACCTGGAGTTCTGTATAGACAGGTAGTAACGAGAAGGTCATGTGGTTGGGTTTACAACCAATTAAAAGGCAGAACAGAAAGTCAATAAAAAGACAGACACACAGGAAGTAGGTCTCTTTCTCAGGGGAAGGATGGCAGCGGCAGTGAGGGGTAAGAAGACGGTTTTAGTCTCAGTTCTTGGCTACTGCTCTGACCTCTTAGGCTTTTAACTCTGCATTTGGCTCTGTGTTTCTTATTTAATAATAAGACTGTTACATCTACACACCCTGCTGTCTGTTTATTTCCTAGGGAGGGTCTCATTCAGTGGTGAATGAGAAGGGCATGAACCACAACACTACGCCCACCGTGCTCCTTCTTGCTTTACCTGGGGTAACTGGCAGCCTGGCATCCACTGTTGCTTGTTGTGCTGTTGCTGTTTGTAAGCTTTGAAGACTTATGCCAGTGTAGAAATTTGGTGTCCTCTTAAGTCCAAAGCAATATGTACAGAAAACAAGTATATCTTGAGAATGCCATAGGAAGTCAGTTGCCAGCACCTCCACAGCACACAGGAGCACAGGCCCATCGAGATGGCTGGGTGTTGAAGGTAGTCCAGCAGATGTGCCATTAATTTCCCATGTCTGATGAATGTGACTGTCCCCTATTAAACAAATCCTTCTTGTCCTGTATACACAGTTTCAAGACTCCTGCATCTCTCTCTGACCTCTAAGCAAATACATCAAAGGTCAACTGGCTTGATCTCTGACTGTTCCCATAACAGGTTTCTGTACTGGCTGCTGGAAAGCCACCTGAAGGAAGGACCAGCATATTGCCAAGGACCAAAGGCAGGGCCTGGCTGGGGCTTGGGGGTTGGCATTCTGGCATCAGAGAAGGAGCTGCCAGGCTTCCCTCAGAGCAATCAAGACAACCTCTCACAGACATGCCCACAGTCCAGCCTGATCCAGACAACCCCTCACTTCCCAGGTGATCCTAGATTGTGTCAGGTGGACAATGAAAACTGACCATCCAGGGGTCTCTGTCAGAAAGGATATGATTCAAGTGTTTGTGATGGGAGCATGGGGCAGTGTGTCTGAGGGCACAGCCATATGTCCAAGGAACTACTTGCAGAACCAGGGACCAGGTGAGGATTGGCTACTGCATTCTGTTGGTTTAGGGGCTCTGCAGAAATTAGAGCCCACTGGGTACCTGACATCTGGGCACTTAGGAGTTGGAGATAGAAAGATCAGGAGCTCAAAGTCATCTTTGGCCACACTGGGGAGATTTAATCCAGTCTGGACTACATGAGACCCTACCTCAAAAAAAAAAAGCAACAAAAAATTCTCCAGGTGGGGATGAGAGCAGCGCACGAGTCTGGCTAGGATTTTCTCATGTCACTGAGTGAGGGCTGTGATTGAAGCTGGGCCAGTCAGGGGCCAGGACCTGCCTGGATTAAACAGAGTGCTCATCTAACAGTGACGATGACTGGTTAGGGATGTGTGCAGACATTTTATTTGGATTTTCATCATTGGTGGTTTATGGGTTATGATCATCCCAAGATTTGCTCAGCAGCTGCTGGTTGAGTCCTTGGTGCACACAG
The DNA here is from genome assembly GCF_949786415.1 of Peromyscus eremicus. Taxonomy (NCBI): domain Eukaryota; kingdom Metazoa; phylum Chordata; class Mammalia; order Rodentia; family Cricetidae; genus Peromyscus; species Peromyscus eremicus. The sequence continues at coordinate 91,518 of NW_026734942.1, read as the reverse complement.
CAACCCTGGACAGGCTCTGACTAGCCCAGAGGTCAGCAGTACCAAAGCTGAGGAACTGCTTTTATTTTATTTTATTTTGTCATCACTGGCACCTTGGCACATGTGGCATCAGAGGACAGCTCTGTGGGTTCTCTCCTTCTAGCTTCCTTTGCATTCCCCAGATTGAGTCCATCATCAGGCTTACCAGGCAAGGAAGGGCCCTTATGGGCTGAGCCAGCCAACCAATCCCAGTGTTTTTTGTTTTTTTTTTTTTTGGTTTTTTGATTTGTTTATTTGTTTTGTTTTTGTTTTTTGTTTGGGGGTTTTGGGGGTTTGTTTGTTTGTTTGTTTTTGGGTTTTTGTTGTTTTTGTTTTGTTTTGTTTTGTTTTTTGATACAGGGTCTCATGTAGCCCAGACTGGCCCAGAAGTTGCCTTGCGTCTGAGGGCAGCTCTGAATTCCTGAGTGCTGGGTTGGGACTTGAGCACAGGAACTACTAACTTCATAGCTCCAGAAGTCAGTAGCTCCTGTGGTACTGTGAAGTTTCTTAACTGTTTCCTTGCATAGCATGGTTGTAAAAGCAGTAAAATAGAGCCCCTCCCTACCTCTTTATAGGTCACCACTTTGAACAGATTTATGTTTATCTCTAGGAATTACTTATTGTGGTTTACGGGTTATGATCATCCCAAGACTTGCCCAGAAGGGCTCCATCTTCAGCACCACAAAGAAGAAACACTTAGCCTAATGGCAGCCATGGTCCCTTTAGTCTGTTTAGAATGCCTGTGCCTGGGGAGTTGACAGGGTTTGTTGTTTGTTTTTGAGACAAGGTCTCACTGTGTGGCCCTGGCTGTCCTGTAACCCATGGAGATCCAACTGCCTTTGCCTCCTGAGTCCTCTAAAAGTAAAGGTGTGGGCCACTAAATTATGCTTGGCAGTAATTTGCTCTTCTGAGAAAGAATTTGTTGAGGCTAGAGAGAAGGCTCAGCAGATCTTAGAAGGCTGGAGAGATGGCTCAGAGATTAAGAGCACTGGCTGCTCTTCCAGAGGACCTGAGTTCAACTTGTAGAACCCACATGGCAGCTCACAACCATCTATAATGAGATCTGGTGCCCTTTTTGGCCTGTAGTGACACATGCAGGCAGAACTCTGTATATCTAATAAATAAAATCTTAGAAAAAACGGAAGGGTAAGTCTCTGTTTGTTTGCTTGCTTGCTTGTTTTTCACAACACCTGGCTGTTCTGAAACTAGCTCCATAGACCAGAATGGCCTTGAACTCATAGAGATCTGCCTGCCTCTGGCTCCCAAGAGCTAGGATTAAAGGTGTGTGCCACCACCTGGCAAAAAAAAATAGATCTTAAAGAAATAAAAAGGTTTCCTCCACCCACCCAACTCCCACCCCGTGAGATGGCTCAGCCAGTAAAGGCACTGGCTGCATGCCTGGTGCCCTGAGTTCAGTCCCTAGGACCAGCCTAGAAGGACCTCAGCCCACAACAGTCTCACTCACCACAGTAAATAACTTCCTAAAAACAAGACACTTAAAGAGGCTTATTGAGCTCATGCTTCTGTAAGTCTGTGCACAAGGACAAGAGAATTGAGGAGCTGCCCCTCACCTCAGCCACGAGGCTCACAGGCACAAGAGTCCAGCACCCACACACGGGGGCCCCAAGCAGTACTGTACCAAGAGGTGCAGGCCCAATGGCACTGACAGTGGCATTCTTTGGGCAGAAGAGAGCCGAGTGATGATAGGAAGAGGAAACCTGCAGTCCACCATGCTGGATGGGCACGGCACAGCTCCACCTGACCTAGACCTTTCAGCCATCAATGGTAAGTGGTTTCTTTTAGTCCCTCAGCAGCTGAGCTTGTAAGGATGGTCCACAGCCTTAGAAAGCCCTTGTTGCCAGTTTGACTCCCTGCTGTGAGAAGAATCTGTGCCTTTCATGCACACCAGGCCTAGGACTGTGGGTCCCAGTGTGTCCTCAACTGGCAGTGTGGGTCAGTTCCCTCCTGCCTGGTGGGGTGGCAGGTCCCAGGCTGGGTGACTGTACCAAGTACAGGTCACAGGCTGGGTGGTGGTAACAGGTGTGGGTCCCAGGTGGGATGACAGCAGCAGGTGTGGGTCTCAGATGAGGTGGCATCAGCAGGTGCAGGTCCCAGGCAGAGTGACAGCAGCAGGTACAGGTCCCAGGCAGTGCTTCTGTCATAAAGGGCATGAGGGCCTGGGTGCTGGGGTTGAGGGTGACATCTTCCGCTTGTGACAGTCTGAGTCGTGAGTCAAGAGGCACCTGTTATGTTCTTGGTCACTTATGGTAGCACAAGCCTGAAGCCCCAAGCTGGGGCAAGAGGATTATTAAGTCTTAGGCCAACATGGACTACATCTCCAAAATCTAAGTGAGAGACTTTTTTAAATAAATGAAATGGTCTATTTTAGACAAAAGCATATTCAGGGAGGCTCCCCAGCTAGACAGGACAATGTCAAAGAAAGCCAGCTCCAAGTCCTTTACCACCTCTCAGAGAAAGAGACCCCTTCACAAGAAGAGACAGGTAAGTACAGAGATATTGGGCAGTGGGTAGTTCTGACTCCCAGCGCCTAAGGCTTCAAGTCAGAGGCCAGGACTGTGCTCCCCATGAGACCTGCTCAGGTGAGTGTGTTCATATACTGAGTGGGGTAGGGGATACCCATACAATTTCAGGCAAGTATAGACCTGGCTGCACCCCCAACCCCTCTGACACTATTTCCATTTGAACCTATAAAGTACACAGAGGTTGGGGGTTCTACCATACCCGGAAGAGCCAGGTGAACTTGGCTTACTGAGAACTGAACAGCTGGGCCCTGCAGGATCTGCAGCAGACCATGGACATGATGGAGTCACAGATGCTGCTGACCCTGCTGTCTGTGTAGGTAGCTTAGCTGGACCTCATGAGCACCAGTGTGTCTTCTGCCATCTTCCCTACCCCACCTGAGTTGGCCTTGCACCCACAGATGGAAAAGAACATGATTCTGCTGGAGAAGGATGAGAAGGACTTGGCAGCCATGTGCTGTGAGGAGAGGCTACAGGACAGGTGCTGGAGATGCAGCACCAGCTGCTGCTCTAGCAGAAAGACCAGGAGCAGAATGCCATCCTGGATGCCCAGGTGGGTCTGAGAATGCTCCTGAAGCCAGGGGTGCATGAGGGAGCAAGGGTCAGGGTGTCACCACTGCATTCTGCCCACTCTGCATAGACTGTGTATGGACACGTGTCTGCCACAAGATGTGCAGAATCCTTGGCACCTGCCAGCTGATGGCAGCTCCATCCCACCCTGGTGCCTAACACAGCAACAGTATCCCATCAAGGGCAGATCAGAGGGGTTCCTGTTTCCCGGAGGAGATGGCTAAGTCAGCCTCCAACCTTGTGACTTCCTGTGGCCAGGAAACCTGAGGCTGGAGGCTGCCAACACCCTGTTGGCTGCATTCTCAATCTGCTAGGGAATCCTGGGGCAATTTTCTAAAGCTAAGCACATGGTTTCCATGATTGTACCCTTAACACAAAGCTGGTGTAACCATCCCCATCTTCCAAGTGCCAGGATTAAGGACATGTGTCACTACCACCTGGCAATAGCCTCCCTCCAAAACATGCATTAACCTGTATTTAGATTGCTAGCACAGCCTACAGAACAATTTTAGAGTGTTTGATGATTGGGTGACTTTCAGGGATTTGAAGCCTGTGGGTCTCAAACTGAGTATTTCCAATCCATAAGTGCTTGTATGTATGACTATCTGACAATTTTCTCTCATGTTTTATAAAAATCTGGTGAAATTATACATAAACTTGCTGGAGTTGAGTGACTTCAGTGTAGAAGCTTAGTTCTGAAGAAGTTTTCTTTGTATTTCATAATCATTTCCTGAGACTTTTGTTTTTTTGAGAAAGGGTTTCTCTGTAGTCTTGGCTGTCATGGAACTCACTCTATAGACCAGGCTGGCCTCAAACCCACAGAAATACACCTGCCTCTGCTTCCTAAGTACTGGTATTAAAGGGGTGTGCCACAACCTGACTGGGAAAGTAATCCTGTTGGTAGGGTTCTTGCCTAGTATAAATGATGCCCTTGGTTTATTCCCAGCACTGCACTGAACCTCCCATGGTGGTGCATGTCTGTACTTTAGAGCATGAGGAGCAGAGGCAGGAGGATCAGAAAGTTCTGCTTTGTCCTTTGTACTGCCGTGACGTTACTTCACTTCCCCACATTCTTAACCTTAGATAAACACTGACACTGTGTCCTACCTAGCTCATTAGGTCAGAACAGATGAGAACCAGCACCTTTTTTTCTGTGTAGCTTGAACTCAGGATCCTCCTGCCTCACCTTCCTGAGTGCCACAATTACAGGCTACCTATTCAGTCACAATCATGTGAAGCATAGTGAAGGTTAAAAAGTCATTTTCTAAACCCGACATGATGCTTGTAACCCTGACCCTCAGGAAGTGGGAAGTGGAGAATTCAAGGCCGACCTACACTAGGGAGTAAGACCCCATGTCAATAAAATCCTTTTCTAAGTCGTAGTTTCTCAACCTGGGCGGTACTGATTCAGAAGAGAAAACTGTCAGGGAAAGGGTGGTTGGTGCCCTGTATCCTGTGCCATGTTACACTGTGGCATACTTAGCAGCATCCCTGGCCTCAAAGTTTGACAGAGGTACTTTCTTCCCAAGGCAGGCCAGCCAAAATGCCTCCAGACATTGTCTAATGTCCTCTCAGCTGCAGATCAGCCCCTGATGGAGAGTGCCATGGGGAAGAGGGAGGTGATTATCCCCTGGGAAAAGATGAGTAGGCTTGGAGGGGCCTCTTCCTGAGAGGAAGGAACCCAGTGGGTTATCCCCACAGCCCATTTTTCTGCCCACATCTCTGAAAAGGTTCCAGTCCTAAAAGGGGATATCAGTGCAAGACCTGCTCCATGCCATGAATAAATTGTGTTTGAGAACCTGGGTGGGACATGGATCAGGGATGGCCTGCCATAACTGAGTCAGTGTCCTTGTCCTGTCCATCCCCAGAAGCACCACTACAGGGAGCTCCCAACTGAAGTACACCAGGCTCTGGGCCAAGTCCCTGCTGGCTACATCCATTACTTCACACACCCATTCCAGAGGCTGCTGCTACACACTCACCATGCCCTGAGAACCTGTGCTCCTGAGAGTTTCTTCCTGCCCTACTAGTCACCAGCTTTGGATTCTGAGAGGTCCTGCCAGATGTTAAAGAGCTGAGACAACCAGGTGCCCCAAAGGTGGACCAAGGAGTTAAGCCTGTGGATCAACCTTGTCTAGGGAGCATCAAAATATTGGACAGCAGTTTAGCAGCCTGAGGATCTTGGAACAGAGGAATACTCTGGGTTCCATGTACTCACAAAAACACAGGATAAGAAAAGATATGCACATATATTGAATAAATATAAAACGAAGAAAAGAACAGTCTCAAATTCAATAGAAATATATCTATACAAGTTATATCTATACAAGTTATACAGTAGGCTGAGGGCAGGGGAAGAGGTTATAAATTCAGATCCAAACATATACAAAAATAACTTACACAGCAACCCCTTCCCCACCCAGCCCCAGGGACATGGGCACTGAGCAGCAGTCCCAGAAGTCCAGCAATGCAGCCCCAGGCAGAGTGAAGGGGCACCAGCCTAAAGGACAGAGGCTTAGGGGTTGTCCTCGAGTCTGCTGCTGGTAGACTTTGAGCTCAGCAGCCTGTCTACCATGGTGTGGGCATAGCACAGCTGTCTACCCAGTTCCTCGCAGCAGCCATATTCCTCCAGAAGGCTCAGGCAGTATGTGTGGAAGTCCTAGTTCTTGCTGATGCAGGTCACAGCTGCCATCATGGGGCACAGAATAAGTTTGGTGTGGTCCTTGGAGGGAAGAAGGGAGTGAGTGAAAAGCTCAGCCGGTGCCTGAGGTTGAGGCAAAGGGGAGGAAGGCCCCCCACCTGGTGAAAGGGACAGCACTTCCACCCACCCAGCCACCTCAAGTACAGGCCCCTGCACACCTGGAAGAAATTAATCTGTATAGTGCCATTGCTGAGGTGCAAGATGATGGCGCGGCTTGTGCGGAGCCATTTTTTCAGGTAGGGCAGCCGGGCCAGCTCATCACCTTCCCGGGGTGTGGTGTTGGCCCCTGCCTTCATGTTGGCCCCTGCCTTCTGCAGGTGTTCATTCATGTAACTTTGGAAATGCTGGAGGAGAGTGACCTGGTTGGAAAGTTGAGGCAGGGATTCCAGAATGAGAGCCTGACCCTGAGGCAGACCCCATACCCTGCCACACCATCTTACAGCAGCCAGTTCCCACCTTCTTCATCAAGGAGTCAGGGTGGGAGCTCATGGTGGGGTAAGACTCCATTCCATCATGGTCTATATACTGGAGGCTGTCGCCGTCATTGTAGAGGACGAGGCATGTTGAGTCATTAAAGAGTGCTCCTGTACTGTTGTCACAGAGCCGATACCCTAATTGCAGGGGGAGGGCTATCTTAGAAAGGCAGGAGGAGGTTGACAAAGGCTGGGAATAGCTCAGTAGTAGAGTGCTTGCATGCATTAGGCCCTAACAATTCTTGGTAACACAGCCACACAATTACGGACATCACTCACTTGTTCACTCAAAGGCTACTATGGCAACACCATCCCCTGCCCATCGTACATTCTGGAGACACCTACCAAGTCCATACTTCATTGATTGGTCTACCCACTGGCTGACCCAGAAGATGGGGATGCATGCAGGATCCTCAGCCTCCTCTGGGATAGAAACAGAGCACTGCTTAGGCCAGTCCCTTCTTCTGTCTTCTCAGATAATCCTCCTCAGAGCTGGAGGGTCACCACATGAAGCCTGTGGAGGGCTCTGATGGCACAAACCCAGACACCCAAATTGCAGCCCAGGATGTCAAGTCCCAATTCGTTAAGTGGGCCCCTTTACTGTGTCTCAGGAACTGTGGTAGGTGTGGATAGAAAAAGAAAACCCTAGGCTTCTAGAAGGACCCACATACCAACCAGAGGGATGAAGAGTAACCAAAGTCCTTAACATCAGGGCTGGTGGAAAGCCTAGAGCCCCAGATTAAAGTACTGAAGAAACTGAGCAGACCCAACAATTCCTGCAATGCTAGAACCACCTCAGTGCACACGAGTCCCAACTGCAGATACATGAATGTGTTGGAAAGAAATGTTAAGGAGAATTATATCAGGTTAGGAAGTGCTGGCAGTGGGGGTCAGGGTGGTGACAGTGGGCACAAAAGCTCTGAGGCTGGAGCTGACCTGAGTCTCTTGAGGACCAAGGGATTAATTCCCTGGGCAGAAAGGAAACAACAGACACAGCTGTGCAGAGGTGACCTATCAGTCACCTACAGAGTGAGACGGGGCAGAAACAGGCAGAAGGCACACCAGGAGGGCCTTGGGTGTCAGGCTAACTCATCTGGATTTTGATCTCCAGGAAATGGGGGCTCTGCTTACTGACTGAGATACCCTGCCTTCTCCAGATGGGAAGCCCCCTGCAGGACTCACCTTGCCGCACCTGCCTTCGCTCTGAGGGCTTGGAGGCATTGACCCTGGTCAGCTGCTGCAGCATGTCACTGAGGTGGCACTCGATGGCCTCACTTGTCCCCCAAACCACTGGCTCCTCCTTTTCCCAGGGACGGTCAGGCAAGGGTCTCTCTACACCTAAGAAGGTGACATGGTCATTAGCCAGGCAAAAAAACCACTGGAGGGAGCACAGGCCTGCCTGGCACAGCCAGCAATCTTCCCACAGTCCCATCAGCTCTCACTGCTGTTGGGAACTGAGTCAGGACCAGGTTGGTGTGTCAGGTATATGGTGCTCACTGAGAGGCCACAAAGCTTCAGGAGCTCAGGCCTCTGCTCCAACAGCCTGCCCTTCCAGGACACCTGCTGTTGCTGTCACTCAGGGAGGGAGCCCGAAGGCACCAATTCAAGCAAAGAACGAAGGGTACCTTGTGCATCCAGGAAGGTGGAAGGATGGGTGAAGCGCAGTGTAAGCCTTTTGCTCTGTGTGCTTACAGATAAGTGAGTCTAATGAAATCCACACTGAAGCATTAGTTGGCCTGTGGTGACCGGGGCTGCGCTGGTCACTGTTGCTGTCTTTATTCTTGAACAATTCACTTCCCCAAACCAGCATGTGTCAGTTCTCCCGTGAAACAGGACATTCCCTAAATTTTCAATTAAAAACAACAACAATCCCACCATGCTGTATTAAGAACTTAAGTGTGAAATAAAATATCCAAGCTCTGATTTTAAAACTAGCCAGAAAAGGGCTGGAGAGATGGCTCAGCCACTAAGAGCACTGGCTATTCTTGTCAAGAACCTGGCATTGGTTCCCAGCATTCTCATGGAGGCTCACAACCACCTGTAACTCCAGTTCCAGGGGATCCAAGACCATCTTCTGGCCTCTGTGGTCACCAGGCATTCATGTGCTACACATTCATATATGCATGTAAAACACCCATTCATAGGAAAAACAAAATGAGACTGTTTGCAGAATATGTAAAATCAAACTTGTCCAACTAAAACTATTGAAAATGGAGGACGACTACTCCAGGATCATATAACACATGATACAATTCCCTACCTTTGGATAATCTGGAAAATGTCTATAAAACATTTTCATTTATTGCTACTTTACTAAGAAAAAAAGAATCCTAAAGGAGCAGTATTTTAATACCTCCCCATAAGATAGGATCCACAAGTCCAGCACTACAGGAAAGGGAACAGAAAAGGGGGCTCAGCAATAGCTCAATTAACAGAGTGCTTGTCTAGTGTGAAGCCCTGAATTAACATCCTCAGCTCCTTATAAACTGGCTGTGGTGGTGTCTCCTAGCACTCAGGAGACAGAGGCAGAAGGAACAGAAGCTCAAGGTCATCCTTGGCTACTGGGAATTCTAAGCAGACTGGGCCACATGAGACACTGTCTCAAAAATTTAAAGGGAAAAATAAAAATTACAGCAATAATTACTACACCAAGACCCACATGTGGGTGCCAAAATTGATGGGCAGCAGTTTTTCAAACAACTTCCTGCAAGATACTTATCAATGACTGAAAAAACAGCATCTGTAGCAGAGACAGCCTTGTCTCCCCAACACACTAAAAAGAGCACATCCCCCTCTGCAGCATTCCTGCTCAGAATGTAGAATCTTCCCTAAATCATGAGGAAGCAACAAACCCAACAGGAAAGACACTCATCAGCACCCTCTGAAAGTGTCAAGGTCACAAGACACAAGGAAAAACCCAGAGACTGTCACAGGCTAGAGGAAACTAAGAAGCTGAGGTCTCTAAATGCCTTGTGTGGTATTGACTTACACCCTGGTACAGAACAAGGTGATGTTAATGGGGAATCTGTTTGATTGACATGAAGACTGGAGTTTGTTGACAAGATTATCTTGTGGTTAACGTTTTAGTTTTGGTAATTATTCTGTGGTAGAGAGATGCTGATAGCGGAGGAAGCTGGGGGAAGGGCACATAGGAAGTCAGCTCTATTTGTTTATAACACTTTGTATAGCCCTAAGATTATTCCAAAAAATCCAAGTCATTGAGTCAGGGGTGAGGCACACATTGGTAACCCCAGCATTTGGCAGTTTAAGGCTAGTCTGAAAACATGAGACTCTGTCTCAAAGCACCAAATCCCAAACTAAATCATCGCAAGTCATTTGCCTAAAAATGTAAATCTAATTGAACAGACAAACTGAGAACTTTATATTAAATTGGTGGTATAGCCAAACAGAGAAACAATGTCCTTCAAGTTACTTCTCAAAGTCTACAACCCTTAATGAAATATATTAAGGTCAAATAAAGCTGCAAAAAAAATAGTAATTCTAAATACAGTGGCCCACTCCTATAAGCCCAGCATCTGGGGGGAGAGGGGGTAGTGAGGCCAGGGATTTCAAACCTGAGGCCAGTCTTGGCTTCATAGTCTGTTTCAATAAGTAAGTAAGTAAATAAATAAATAAATAAATGGAAGGAGGGAGGGAGAGAGGGAGGGAGTCAAAAAAAAGAATGCTACCAGGTGAGGTGGCTCACGCCTTTGATCCTAGCACTTGGAAGGCAGAAACAGGTGGATCTCTGTGAGCTGGAGGCCAGCTTGAGCTACATAGTGAGATCTTGTCTCAAAAAAAAAGAAAGGAAGGAAGGAAGGAAAAAAGAAAGAAAGAAAGAAAGGAAGGAAGGAAGGAAGGAAGGAAGGAAGGAAGGAAGAAAGAAAACAGAAAAGAAAAAGAAATCGTGAAGACAATACAGGGTTGGATTAATGCTCACAGTCCTGAAGGTTGTGCTGATGTCCGTCATGTCTGTTTTCAAGAAGTATACACAGAAGCGTTAACAGAAGAAAGTTTGCTCTTGGGGCAGCAGAGATGGCTCAGTGGTTAAGAGCATTGACTGCTCTTCCAGAGGTTCTGAGTTCAATTCCCAGCAACCACATGGTGGCTCACAACCATCTGTAATGAGATCTGGTGTCCTCATAATAAATAAATAAATTTAAAAAAAAACAAAGTTTGTTCTCAATCAGTTAAGAGAAACACAGAGGATTGATGATGAAAACATCAAAAGAAATAAAAACAGACTGGGAAAAGAGTCAGATGCTTCCTGTTCATTCTTCTACCTATTTAATCCTTCGTTTTCTTTTTCAGACAGAGTTTCTCTAACAGCTCTGGCTGTCCTGGTACTCGCTCTGTAGACCAGGCGGGCCTCGAACTCACAGATGTACTTTAGTTTAAGTGTAAAATGGCAGACTGCTGAAGTTGGCTGTAGTGACATTTCAAAAGTGAGATGTGCTGACAAACTTGTAATCCAGAGCCCTAAGCAGGAGGACTGACTCCAGAGCAGCCTAGTGACAGTGAGAGACCTGCTCCTGACAGACAAAACACAAGCACTCAAAGGGGTGAAAGGTGTAGAGTGAACCATGGCTGAGAATGAGGATGAGTGCCGTGTTATACTCCATGTCTATACCTGACAAGTTCTAGCATTCAACAAAACATGCAAAAGAGACGATAGAGACTTTTAAACATAATCAAAAAGAATTTCCTGGGCTTGGTGTGCAGTCCATTTTTTCCTTATCAGATCAAATGGGTTGATTCAGTCTGTTCTTCCTGCCAAGCCCAAGGGTCAGAAGAACCCAGGGACCAGACCTCAAGGATAGGACCCACCTCTGGGAACAGAGTAAGGTGCATGCACCCTGAAATGCACCCTGGAAATCTGGGCTCTCTGCAGTCTACCCTACCAAGACCAAGCTTCACCTTTCTCGAGGATCATGAGAGGCTTCCTGCTGATGGGGTCCAGGCCGCTGGGAGCCACTGACAACCTTGGTGGGATGCTGAGGCAGGTGATGGGCAGATGGGCAGGGATATAGCCAGAAGTGAAGAACTCATCTTTGAGCAACTCCTCAATGGTGGGGCGGGCAGCAGGTTTTGCCTGGAGCATCTTCTGGATGAGGGAGGCAGCAACGGGATTGATGTGCTGGAGGGGAGAAGCAGAGCCTAAGTGAGATGAGACAGGGACCCCACCTGACATGTGGCTGCTCCTATCTCAAATATACCATAGCTCAGTGGCCGTAAGCTCCACCAGGTCCTCCACCCCAGCTTTAGCAAGGACCAACGTCACCCTGCTGGTGAGAAGGATCATTTCCTGCCACTTGGCACTCAATATTAACTTGGGACGATTTCCCCAGCTTGCCCTTGCAAAACACATTTAGTTATTTACCACCAGAGGGGCCTCCAGGTCCCCACACCTGTGTTTAAATCCCAGTTCCGCCCCCATGATTCCAGCTCTGACAAATAGCCTGGGTTTTCTGGGCCCACCAAGGCATATCTGTAGAATGGGGGAGCGGTACCATACCTGGGACCCCACCACGTGGGACACCTGGTATATGGGATAAAACCTAGAACAGGCCTGTCAGTCAGAGCATTAACTCTAGGCTTCTTATGTATCAGGAATGCAGTCTTGTATATTAATTCATTTGGGCCTCACAAAAACTCCTAAAAGACTCCCTCCCCCTATATAGTTTGAGACAGGATCTCACTATGTAGCTCAGGCTAACCTGGAACTTGAGATTCCCCTGCCTCAGCCTCACAAAAGTGAAGACTCACTCCACTACTATGCCTCACTTTAGGTGAAGAAGCAGGCTCAGAACTGAGAAAGTGCCCCTGTCTGAGAATACACACAGCCTAGGTGATAAAGCCAGGACTTATACCACAGCAGTCCAGCTGGCTCAAGCCAGTCCATGCTGTCTGCAGTGAGCTGATTCTCTGTGACATAGCTACTCTACATACAAGTCAAGGACACCAATTTGAAAGTGGCCATATGTCCCAGGTAGACCTAGTCCCCAGAAATGGGTTATCCCTTCAAACAGATGTCTGCCATTTGTTGTGAAAAAAGATGTCATTTTGTCACTGGAAGCCCTTGGGGAAACTTCCACTTTGTAGATGGGAAGCCTGGTTCACAAGAGTCAAGCTATCATCTGCTAAACACAGCTCAGCTGGGTGGAGATGGTCCATGTCCCAAGCTTAAGCACGTCTTTCTCTTCTCCCCCATTTTCTCCCTGCACTTTACATCCATTCAGGAAGCTGGGCATGGGACTCAGTTGGCAGAGTGCTTGCCTGTAAGCACAAAACCCAGTTCAGCTCCCAGTATACCCCGTAAAGCCAGCCTAGTGCTGCATGCCTATAATCTCAACACTTGGGAGGGAGAGGCAGGAGAATCTGACATTCAAACTCAACATGTAGCGAGTTCAAGGCCAGGCTTCAGACATACATTCTCTGTGGCTATACTAGAGTCAAGGCTCTGTCCTCAGGATATAGCTGGGCTCAGTGAATAGCTTTTCGGTGAAACATAAAATAAAATTGTGTTGCTGTCACCTTGGGAACACTGTATTCATTTGGTTTCATCCGGAGGTAGGTTTCTTTTTCGAATGGGGTCTCAAAAGGTGGCTTGCCCACTAGCAAGGTGTACCTGGAGGTACAAGGAAGAATTTTGCTCAAACTCCCAGGAAAGTCCAAATGCATAAGTCATTGTCTAGAGGAAGGGGGCTGTGCTGGATTCACTGACTAGGAAGAGATGGGGATGGTCTCCAAGTCTGCCTAGTGCCACAGTAACCTTGGCTAGGACAAACCCTCAGAAGAATGTAGCTGATAACACCTGGATACTAAGGGGCCAGGAATTCCCCAGCTCTGGGCTGTAGTAATAGAGGACCCCAGAGGCCACTGCTATCCACCACAGGCCACCATGATGGGACTTCTGCCTACCATCAGCCTTTCTGATGATCTGATTCTCCCATCAGTGCTCATCAGTGCTTCCAAAGCTTTCTTGAAAGTCAGCCAGGGACACAATTAAACCCAGGTTCAGAACTGAGATTCCATAGTCCTAACAAGCCCTCAGGTGTTTATGGTTTGGGTCTGTGCACGCTTTTAGTAAACAGCAAAGAGCTGGAGGAAGAATTGTAGAGACTTTCTCATCCCTTCTCTGGACCATAAGTCCAAGCTACAGGAAATCCTACATCCTACACCAGATTGATAAGGAAATAGGGCTTCATGTGGGCAACCTGCTCCCTGAAATAGCCTTTCTATAAGGAAGAAGGATCCAGAGGGTAAGGTCAACTGGGTGAAGTGCCTCAGAAAGCCCCATTGAGACCCATAGCTCCTGAGTCCATTCCCAACTTACATGATGCACCCGATGGACCATACATCCTCCTCAAAACTTCCCAGTCTCACCGCTTCGGGAGCTATGAAGTTCTGGGGGCTACAAAAGGTCTTCATTTGTTCCTCTTCATACTCCACTTTGGTTGCCAGCCCAAAACCCCCTGGGACAGAGGAAAGAAGAGAGGGCGCTCAGCTGCTAGGTCTGGGTCACCTGTGGTTGCAGACAGCTGCCTCAGGTCTGACCATTGAGAATCAAACTCCAAAGTCTCTGTTCCGGGAACCTTTCTACTTTGCTGGCTCTGGCAGGCCTCCCACTGCCCTTTACACTGCTCTTTTAGATAGCAGGGCTAGGGCGGTAAGATGGCTCTGTAGGTAAAGGTGCATGCTTCTAAGACAGATGGCTTGAGTTGACCCTGGGACCCACACAGTGCAAGGAGACAACTGACTCCTGAAAGTTACCTTCTATCCCCACCCCTCACATAAATAAATGAAATTTAAAACACATGACAACAGAATGGGATGCACTAGGGAACCAAGTAAATACTCTTCATGACTGCTGATGGACAAGGTAAGAAAGGTGACGTGGGAATAGGGACTGAGGCGATTCAGAGTCTCAAGGGAACAGAACTTTTCAGCTCAGTAAAGAGACAGCTAAGGGAATGTTGCCAGCCTTGCTGCATGGCATACGTCTAGACCTCCAGTTTAAAAAGGAAACTGACTGAGGAGCACCTGGCTCAGTGCTATGAGATAGGGTAGTAATTGGGGGAGGCACCCCCAAGTAAACTATTTTCAGAACTACTGTATTGAGGTACACAAAACAACAACAGCAAATACAAAAACAAAAAGAGCAAATGCATCTAAAGGCAAGACACTGACGTGTGGGCCCCTCACCTTCCATTTCTAGACTAGAGGGCGTTCTGGAGGGCAGCACCTCCATGTCCCACTGGCCCTCCATTTCTCTGGCTCCCATTCTCCCAGATTTCCTCTCCTTGCCTCCTCTTGTTCTGGCACCAGGCATCCGCAGATCCAGCACCTTACCTATTTTCACGTCCAGATCCTCGTTCAGGAAGACGTTGCTCAACCTAAGGTTCCTGTGAATGACCTGATTGTGGTGCAGGTACTGACAGCCTAGAATTATCTGCCTTAGGTAGTAGCGTGCCTCCAGCTGGGTCAGGGCTTTCCTCCTCTTGTGCAGCTCCAGGAGGGACTGAGGAAGGAGGAAGAAGTTACTGAAGCCCACCGAAAAGGGTGGCCAGCTGGATGGGACCAGGACTAAGCTCTCAGGATTAAAGGGAGGTCTTGGCAGACTCCTGATGATTCTGCCCATACACTGGTCATTATCATTCACAGGACCCTCTCCTGTTAATGTGTGCCCTTACCCAGAGTCTTTTCTCAACCGCACTCAGCACCCTCACTAGAAGCCTTTCCATAATTGCTTCATACACAAGCACTCCTCTAGGCTACTCCAAGGCATCAGTGCCCCTTTGCCAGCAAATTCACGGTGTGAACACCCCAGCCCCACAGCAGAAACACTCACCCTCTCCCGACAAAGCTCCAAAATCACAAACACAAATTCACTGTCTTCAAAAACGCTGTGGAAGCCTATGATGTGTTGATGTGAGAGGCTGCGGTGAATGGAAATCTCTTTGAACAGCTTCTCCTTCTGGGAGGGTGTGAGCAAAGACTTAGGCACCATCTTGGCTGCGAACACCTCTTTTGTGTCTGGGTCTGAGATCTCAAAGCATTTGACAAAGCCTGCTTTACTCAGAAAGCATCCCCTTACATAAAGGCGCCTGCTGCTTTTGTCCACTAAGACCTCTGGAATCTTTTTCAACAGTGGGGCGGCCACTGGGGCACTGGGACCTGCGTCTCCCTGGACCCTAGCTTTCCGGAGGTGGGCTGGTACTCGAGCCAGCTTTTCAGCATTGTCTGATGTCTTCATGCTCCTAAACTTGCTCTGCTCCCCCTCGAATTCAAACAAGGCATTGGGAATCTTTCAAAGGCCTGCGCGTTGCTGATTGGCCACAGGGATTTAAAACAGAAGCCACCCAGCACTCTGCATCATGTGAGTGCTCTAATGGTGCAGCTCCTTTTAAAACCTGTATCTTGTGAGCAAGAAACTTGATGGGCAAGGACTTGAGGATTGAATGCACGTGGGATAGCCAAGGAAACTAAGAACTAATCGGATACAGGTTAGTTGATTCTATGAGTCTTCTTGTGGTGTCCTTGACCCCTCTGGCTCCTACAATCGTTTCTCCTCCTGTTCTCTAGGATTCACTGAACTCCTTCTAGTATTTGGCTGTGAGTTTGCATCAGTTTCCATCCTTTGGTGAACGGTGCCTCTCTGTTAACTTTTTTAAAAAGATCATTTGCAGATTGCCCTGTGCCCTGTGGCCACTAGATCTATGGTCAAGTCCACAGTGGTCTTCAACCTCGGTATAGACAGCCACCCTTCAGCTGAGTCTTCCTCTAGCTATTTGCAAAGTTCCCAAGGTAGAAGAAAACTTTGCTGCTCTGAACATTTGAAAGGAAGTATTTGGTTACGAGTGTTTCTCCTTTCACTGAATTATTCCAGGATTCATGTCTGGGTGGTGACATTATGTGCCATAGTCACTCATATGAAGTCCATCCATCCATGGGGTGAAATTTAAGGATGGGAATGTCATCCTGAACGTTCAGGTCCTGGTATTTTGTCCATGGCAAATGATGAACCAAGACAAACAATTTCCAGTTTTCATCTGCACTGCAGAGACTCAGTGTTTTCATGGCAAACACATGGTCCTTGGGAATGCTAAAGAAGACACGAGCATTGTTGAAGCCATGAGCACCTTGGGTCCAAGAAGACCAAGTTCAGCAAGAAGCTCACCACTGCCAACTATGGGACAGCTGTGACAGTTCTGACTGACATACACCTTAAACACCAGACCCTCCCATCTGCAGCTCCGAGCGCACCCATCCAACTGTGGCACCCATCCTTCTGCTATTAATATCTTATAGTCCTTGAGTCCTGCTGCTCTTCTTTGGGTTTGTAATGTCCTCATTCCCCTGAAGTTGAGCTGGATTGCATAGTTAAGATTATTATTATGAGTAGAAACTAAATAAGGGAAAGACACCATGTTATAACAAATCAATACCTTCAATCTAAAAAGTGTTTTATTTTGTCAAATAGAGGGGAG
Organism: Peromyscus eremicus; assembly: GCF_949786415.1. Lineage (NCBI taxonomy): Eukaryota > Metazoa > Chordata > Mammalia > Rodentia > Cricetidae > Peromyscus > Peromyscus eremicus. The sequence continues at coordinate 74,726 of NW_026734942.1, read as the reverse complement.
GCTGGGGAGGAGCTGGTAGTTCAATCTTGTGGTAGCAAGCTGAAAAGCCAGACAAACACTAGAGCTGCTAATTTCCTTCCAATGTTCCTTTGATGCTAAAGCATCTGTATTCTGATTCCTAAATGCCTTCCTAAACACCTCCTGACAGCTTCCCCTGTAAACACATGCAACTCCTCCAGACCTTGGCTGCTGCTTTGAAAGTCTGTTAGTGCTGCTAGGCAAGGGAACCTCTGAATGTTACTTTCTTTATAGAGAAGCAAAGGGGCCTAACTTAACATTAGGGCAGCCATGACAGGCTGCAAACTAACAATATTAGAACTAGGTCTCACCATTACAATAACCAGGAAAAGCCACAAATGTACCCTGTAGGAGACCAATCAGAATTGAGACAAACAAGTACTAAGTGCTCATTAAGGATAGCTTACTTAATTAGTATACAGACTGCCAATTTCCTTGCAGCCAGTACCAACCACTGTTTGACAAAACTTCTGTTACCTCGCTCCTGCCCAATCAGGAGTTCAACCCCCATCTGAATCCAGAATTCCCCTAACCCCCATCCTTTACTCCTTAAAAACTCTCCCTGAACTGAGCTCGGTGCTGTCCCTGATCCAACCACTGTGTCGGAATGGATGAAGAGCCCAAGCTGGATCTTGCATGAAAGGTTCTTTTGCTTTTGCATATGAACTCGGACTCCTGGTGGTCTCTGAGAGGCTCATGATGTGGGAGTAACAGGAAGTAGGTTGTGAAAGGAGAACTTGGCATCTGTTCATTTCTGAAACTGTATCATGGATTAAATGTGGTATGAAGAGATTGTGCTGGGAGTTAAGATCAAGACTGTGATTTTTTTCCATCTTAGCATCAGACTGCTTAGTTATAAAGTAGGCATATTATTAGATCTGTTTACCATTATATTGTGAATTGACTCAGGTATCAGGAAGATAACCTCTAGCCTTAGCCTGTCATGACTAGTTGAAACTGGGAACTAAAATCTTTAGGAACTCCCTTTTCTCTCATAGTTTCAAGAGACAGTAAATTATTGTCTGTCATGTAAAGGATTAAGTGACCACAGTGAGGCAGACAGTGGAAGGATGTGATGAAATGTGCCATCTAGAGGTTGCCCCCCCCTCTCTCTCTCTCTCTCTCTCACACACACACACACACACACACACACACACACACACACACACGTGCACATCTAGAAAGGGGACCTAATCGGAGGAGGGAGGCAAAGAGGATAATTGTGTATATGAGATGAACGCAGAAAGTCAATCTGTTTGGGGTGGAGAGAGGGAAGGTCTAGTTGACAGAGTGGAAAAGGTAGTGAGAGCATAAATGAAAACATAACATATGAAAAATGTCAGAGCAGCTCAGTTCTATGCTAAATATAAAAAACCCACAAAACAAAAATGAAGCCGAAGTGTGCATGGAACAGCACAGCACCAAGGGTCAAACATCATCAGCTCCTGGAGGCAGTTTCAGGTTAAATGAAGAGTCTAGATTGGGTTCATAGGTCAGTGGGAAGTTGTTGCCACCTTTCCAGCAGGGCCCCATTCATCCAGTCTTTTCTATACACAGAAGCATTTTCCATGAATGCTCACGGAGATGGATGTGCAGAGGAGCCATGCCAAGAATCTGCTCAAGAAACATATTTCATGTTGAGGTGCATACCCACAGTGTCATTTACTCAGGAGGCCCAGGCAGGTGTAACACTTGAACTCGGGGCTTTAAGATCATCCTGGGCATCATAGTAAAGACCAGCCTCAAAAAATACACATGATAAACTTAGTGTTCACATAATTTTTTTTCTTCCTATTGTATGTTTCTTCCCTAGTCTAGGGATGTAGGTCAATTGGTCCTGGGCTCCATCCTCAACACTCACACAAATAGGGCATGGTGCTGCCTGCCTGTAATTGAAGGACATCTTTGCTACACAGTGAGTAAAAGGCCAGCCAGGAGTACACGAGACCCTGCCTCATTAAGACAAATGTACTGTCTCTCACACAGGTATCCTTGCTTTGAAATTTTTCATTTCTGTGTTTTTGGAGTACATGTGGAAGCCAGGTAATTAGAGACAGGCCATTGGGCATGGATTCATGAGGGCAGGTGGATTTAGTAAAATATAGTTAAAAAGTCAAGGTAGAGAGCGGGAATGCTCAAAGTGGGAAGGTTCAAACATGGATGGAGAAGTGACACACTGGAAAAGACTTAACTAGAATGAAGGGCATATGAAAAAGCTATAAGAAAACCTACATCTTGCAGCCAAAGTAAAAAATATAATCAGAAGGGATAGTAAACACAGGTTGCATGAAAGAATGAGGGAGAACACTCCAGGTTAAAGGCATAAGCGGGGCTGGCAGCAGGCTGGTAGGGAATAGTGGGGTGGGGAGGGTAAACTGTGCAAGGGTGAGTTAACAAAAACTAAAGATGTCCGAAGAAGCCTTTTGACCATCCAGTCTTTGTAAGCTCATTATAAATGAAACAAAGATAAAAGGATGTTGGTAAGGATACTGTCCCCATGTCATTTCCACGCCAGTGCATTGAGAGGCTTAGCTGTGAATGAAGCAGACCCTGAAAGAGTCAATGAGGAGGTTTTGTAAGGCTGGTCCTTTAAAAGCTGCAGATCCAAAGATTAACAAAGCTACATTTTTCACTAGGTACTGATGTTCATTTCTTAATCTGCAGAACCTGTGATTTCAGTGCCCATAATGGAGCCGAATGAATGAATTGATTAACTGAATAAAGCATGCAAGCTGGGAGACACCATGAGCAGAAGAAAATGAGACTGAATGGGTTTTCCCAGTCGGTGGTCATTAGGGACTTGCTGGATCAATAATTACAGTGGAAGAAATGTCCATGTGTGATCTCGCTACAACTTAACAGCCAGGTGAATCATGTATAAAACAAGTTACATACGCCAGAACAGCAGGAGTTACAGTTCCCTGGGTCTGATGCCTCACACCTGTTTATCAGGGTTTGGGAGACTGAGGTAGGAGATTACAGGCATGTAGAAGGTACCAAGTTTATGTGGGTGCTGAGGATTGAACCCAGGGCCTCATGCATGCTACACTTCTAGTCCCTGGGAGGAATATGAAATTTAGATAAAACCCTTTAAATTTTAATATGGATTTTTGTGAAAATTTGAGGTCAGCATGGGCTACATGGTGAGATTGTGTCTAAAGAGTAATGGTTCAACAACATAATGGAAACAGGTCAGAAAAGGACCAGAAAATATCCTTTGAATTCAGCAAAGGGTTTAGATACCGATTTTAGGTGATAGAATTGCTCATTACTTTGACATAGCTATTCTTACTTCTAACACTGTGCATAGCACAAGGTATTTCCTAAAGTACCTTATTTGATATTGTTCTTGTTTAGCAAAAGTCAATTTAACTTACATTTATATTTCAGTGGCAATAACAAGACCAATTTCAACATATTAATGTTACCCACTACATGCAGATTCTGGGAGGAAAGACAACAGAAAGAACTCACACTAACCATAGTCTATGCTGGAATAAGGCAGTGGGTGAAGCTCAGGGCCACAGTACTTTGCTGGAATTCAAGAAGCAGTTCTCAACCTTTGGGCCTTGACTGCTTTATGAACCTCTAGTTCCAAAAATATTTACATTACAATTCAAAACAGTACCAAAATTACAGTTATGAAGTAGCAATGCAAATAATTTTATGGTCGGGGATCACCACAATATGAGGAACTTGGGGTGTTTAAGGAGGCACTGAAAATGCCTGATCTGGAAAGACACTGAATGACAGAGGCTAACACATGTGTCCAGGAAACAAATGTAAATCACGTGCGGACAGTAACTGGGAAAGAGCATCATAGATTTGATGGTGAAGCTCAACTTAAAATGTTACATCATCTCTATAAACAAAATATGATATCCTCTGTTAAGGGGAGATGTTTAACCAGCCATGATGGATCATGTCTATAAATCCAGTCCCCAAGAGATTAAGTCAGGAGGATTGCCTCAAGTATTGAGGCCACGCCCCATCTGAGGGCACACCACAGACGCCTCCTGTGGTTGGTGCTTTCCCATTTCCCAGCTCCATAGAGCTGAGAGAAGCGGGACGTTAAGGTAGCCCTGCCCCCCCTCCTGCTAGTATTTAGTGCTTTCCAAGTGGGGCTGGAAGCCTGAGCCTCTGAGAGAAGTCTCGAAGGCACGCCTCCTTACACCGCCCTTTGCTGGAAGATACCAAATGCGAGCTTGGTACTCACCCGGCATGCTGCCTGCAGAAACACCCTCCAGTTGTGATGATACACGGTCCTCTCTGCCTCCAGGGCCTGAGAAGCTTGGGGAACACTGGCACACTCCTCCGAGTGGGGCGTGGGGTGAATTGTGGGTGCAGCAGGGCAGAATTTAGGGGCGTCCCCTAGTGCTGGTTAAGGCTAGAGCCTGGGCCGACAGGCATCTGAGCCAGAGAACGGGGGTCCTTAGAGCAACTCCCTGAATCCCTCCCAGACTGGAGGCCCAGACTCTCTCTCAGGTCCTCTGTGCATGCTCCAGAGCTGAGGTCCTGATTTTCTTCAGTACAGCACTGATGTGATTCATTCTTGTTAGGGAGCTTGGGAAGTATTGGAGCATTGATCCTTTCTTCTCAGAAGTCAGGTTTTCTTCTTTCCTGAAAGGAGTTTTGTATCACTGATAAAGGAAGAGTTGGGGAGTTAGGAAATAATTGCTTGAGAGTAATGTCTGGAAATTGATAAAAAGTCTACACCTGGGTGATGCTGGGGGATTCTAGGCGAAGGCTCTACCCCTGAGCCACACCACCAGCCCCTCACTGGGGGATTCTAGGTGGGGGCTCTACCCCTTAGCCACGCCCCGTCTCTCACTGAGGGACCCTAGGGAGGTGCTCCAACCCTGACCCATGCCCTAACCCTAAAAAGAATTGTTTTTAATAAAATACATTTACTTCTGAAGGCTGCAAGAACAAGGAATGGGTTGATGCTGCTAATAGCCTGCTAACAGCACCTCACCTATTTTCATCTCCAGATCCTCCTTCAAGAAGAAGAATAATCCTGGAAGCCCAGGATTATCTGCCTTAGGTAGTAGCTCACCTCCAGCTGGGTCAGGGCTTTCCTCCTCTTGTGCAGCTCCAGGAGGGACTGAGGAAGAAGGAAGAAGTTACTGAAGCCCACCGAAAAGGGTGGCCAGCTGGATGGGACCAGGACTAAGCTCTCAGGATTAAACAGAGGTCTTGGCAGACTCCTGATGATTCTGCCCATACACTGGTCATTATCATTCACAGGACCCTCTCCTGTTAATGCGTGCCCTTACCCAGAGTCTTTTCTCAACCGCACTCAGCACCCTCACTAGAAGCCTTTCCATAATTGCTTCATACACAAGCACTCCTCTAGGCTACTCCAAGGCATCAGTGCTCCTTTGCCAGCAAATTCACGGTGTGAACACCCCAGCCCCACAGCAGAAACACTCACCCTCTCCTGACAAAGCTCCAAAATCACAAACACAAATTCACTGTCTTCAAAAACGCTGTGGAAGCCTACGACGTGTTGATGTGAGAAGCTGCGGTGAATGGAAATCTCTTTGGACAGCTTCTCCTTCTAGGAGGGTGTGAGCAAAGACTTAGGCACCATCTTGGCTGCGAACACCTCCTTTGTGTTTTGGTCTGAGATCTCAAAGCATTTGACAAAGCCTGCTTTACTCAGAAAGCATCCCCTTACATAAAGGCGTGTGCTGCTTTTGTCCACCTAGACCTCTGGAATCTTTTTCAACAGTGGGGCGGCCACTGGGGCACTGGGACCTGCGTCTCCCTGGACCCTGGCTTTCCGGAGGTCGGCTGGTGCTCTAGCCAGCTTTCCAGCTTTGGCTGCTGCCTTCATGCTCCTAAACTTGCTCTGCTCCCCCTGGAATTCAAACAAGGCACTGGGAATCTTTCAAAGGCCTGCGCATTGCTGATTGGCCACGGGGATTTAAGAAGGAAGCTACCCAGCACTCTGTATCATGTGAGTGCTCTAATGGTGCAGCTCCTTTTAAAACCTATATCTTGTGAGCAAGAAACTTGATGGGCGGGGACTTGAGGATTGAATGCTCGTGGGATAGCCTGGGAAACCAAGAACTAACTGGATACGCAGAGATCGTCAGCCTGACCAGATTTGGTCCTGGTTTCTTCTTCTCAGCCACATTGTGCTCATGTGGTTCACCTGTGCCTCATTGTTCTGTGAGGCTCTAACACCTTCTTCTGGCTCTGAAGTGGCTTCTGGGGATTTCAACTCATAGCAGGTGCCCTGTCTGCTGAGCCGTCTTTCCAGCAATCCCCACTCTTTAAATTTTTAATTAATTTATTTTTTAATGATTTAATAATAAAAAAAACGGTCTTTTCTAAGCTGGCTAGATAGGCCAGCTCTATATGCTGATATTACAGGAGTCTGTCACCACTCTTGGTTTATTTAAACTTTTCATTGAAATATGATGTGTTTATAGAAAAATGGTCTGGTTATAACTGCACATGTTGAGTTTCCTCTGGACACATACTGTCTAAAGAGTATCCAGACTGAAAAAGAAGGCACTACCAACATCCAGAAGTCCCCCGTGACTGCTGCTGGGTCCTGGGAACCACCTCTAGCAATCACAGGACTGGATAGGTATTAGGTCTGACTGCTGTGGTTTGTTAAAAGGTTGCAAAGCAAAAGCAACACAGACAAGGGCAGCGTGGGACAAGCTCCGGGGAAGGCAGGCACCGCAGCTCTGGCCTGTAACATGAGTGCTCCACCACCTGACTACTTCCCCACCCTGTGCGCACAGGCCTTCAGTCAGCAACTTGGCTTGAAGCTCTTATAGCAAAAGCTACTATCAGTGGTATCCACTCAGCTAGTCCAACTTTTCATTTTAAAAAAATGATCAATTAGCCTTTAAAGGGGGTTATATGCAAAAGACACAAAACCATTTTTTTTTTTTTGCCATTAGTATTTTTATGCAACTTGACCAGAGAACTGTGCTGAGGAACTGGTGACAATATCTTATGGACTGAGGTGTGTGTCCCCTCCCCCAATTTCTAAGACTATATTTGGAGAGAGGCCTTGAAACCGTGACTTAAGAAGTTGTTGTCCTGTAAGATGGCTCAGTATGTAAAGGCACTTGCCACTCAGCCTGATGCCTGAGTTAGAGCCTCCGAGCCCACTCCCCAAAGTTGTCCTCTGCTTCCACACTTGTGTTCACACACACACACACACACACACACACACACACACACACACACACACGGGGGAAGGAGAGACTCACACAATAATAGTAAAATACCTTTTTAGAAAAGGTTAAGTCAGGAGGATTACCTTGAGTTTTGAGGCTAGCTTGATCTACAGCAAGATCCTGTCCCAAAAGAAGGGGGTGAGGAAAAGGGAGAAGGGAAGAAGGGGCCCCCTTTTCAGAAGAAAACCACAGCATTTTCCAGACTCAACCCATGACTTGGCATGACACCTAGTAGGCTCAGGTGTTTGCAGTTTTGTGTATCTCTGCTCTAAATCCCCTCAGAAAGACCCTGGCACCAGACTTTCACTATGATCAACACCACACCTGCCTCTCTAAGTCTCTGAACCAAACTTTATCATGGACCTGGGTTCCAGCAGATGAAAAGCTGCTGTAAGTCTTAGGAGGAGTCATTGGGGAGGTCTTCTCCAAGTCCACTACAACCTCTGCACAGAGAAGTTCTGAGGGTTGGGGATGTGGTTTAGTGCTTGCCTAGAATGCACAAACTACTGTGTAAATTGAGTACAGGTCCAAGCCTGTAATCTCAGAACTCTAGAGGCAGGCGGTCAATTCAAAGACATCCTTAGCTATAGGGCAAGTTGAAGACCAACCTGGACTACACAAGACCCAGTTTCAAAGAATTAAATTTGAGTGCAAATCCACACCTCATAATTCTTGCTGTCAAGACATCCAAATCTTCAAAGAAATGAATGAGAGAACTACAGAGACACCCACAAGAGTGACTGGCCAGACTGCTGCTCATCTCTCCAAGGCCAGCATCTACTTAGGCTCATAGTGCTACAGGTGTGGGAAAGTGCTCTTAAAAGTGGTTGCCTTCCCACCCAAGCTCTGAGATTGGCCACTGGGAATCAATCGCACCACTGAGAAATTTCTATCGAGTAAAGGGATAGTTGGAGTCTGACCCCCACCCCAGTTCCATGCTATTCCTAGCTACACCAGTGGTTTGCAATTTTGATTGCAGTTAGACTTCTCCATTCCAGGGTGGGGAGTTGAGTGGGTGTTATTTCACAGTGCTAATGTCCCAAGTGTCTGTTTTTAGGTCAGGTTGCTCTCAAACATTAAAGAGCAATGAACATCAAAGAGGACTTAAGAGAGGGAAAGACAAGAGACAGTAATGAAGGAAAAGAATGACAAGCGTTTTCTCTCTTATAGGAATCTAAATTAAATTTTATGACATTTATGTGTTTGTATGTGTGAGTAAGAGAGAGAGACAGAGACAGAGACAGTGAGAGAGATTGCACACAGGTGGAAGTCAGACATCAACCTGTGGGAGTAGCTATCTTCCTTCATTATGTGGGTCCAGGGGATAGGGAATTGAACTCAGGTTATCAGGTTTGGTGGAAAGCATCTTTACTTACTGGCCCATCTTACTGGTCCAGGAAGCTACATTTAAATGAACACACACACCAGTGAACACAAACATTTAAGATGAACTTCTGGTTGAGTGTGGCAACACACACCTGTAATTGTAGCATTATGAAGCTGATCTAAAGTTTAGGTCAGAGGGGATACAAAGTGAGACCCTGTCTAAAAATATCAGTCTTGGCTTTCTGATGTGTGCATGTGTGCTCGCGCACGCGTGCATGACAGAGAGAGGGGGGGGAGGAGAGACAGACAGACAGACAGACACGGATGGACAAAGGGATGGAACCTAGGGCTTCACACATGCTAAGCAAGTGTCCTATTACTGTCATACTAGCCTTCAAGTCATTTATCAAGCTATTAAATTTCATCTGGGAAATCCTGAGGAATCCCTTATAGCACATGATCCAGTCCATCATTAGGGATTTGGTTTAAAAAAACAAAACAAAAAAAAAACAAAAAACAAAACTTTAATCTCTATGTTCCAGATTTTGCTTATTCTGACAGTTCTTAAAACTTTTTTTTGAGACATCACATTATGCATTCCTCACTGTCCTGGAACTCACTATCATGACCAGGCTGACCTTACACACACACAGATCGACCTGCCTCTGTTGCCTGAGTGCTGAGACCAAATACATCCAAACCTTAGATATGCTTTTGCTATGGTCTCATTTTGTAGTCTATGTTCATCGCCTGATCTCACCCTATAGCTCAGGCTCACATCCAATTCATAACAATCTTCTAGCCTCAGCCTCCTGAATGCAAGGCATGACTGCTTGTACCAGCTTGGTTCTGAGACTTTTGTCCAGTTCTGCAATGCTTTGGAACGTAAACTTCTCAATGAATTAGTTGAAACACTATCAATTTTCCAGTTATATTTAGGGAACTTCGTACTTTTTGCTGTTGTATTAGCAATTAGTCGTATGGCCTTATGCAGGGCAAGCAGATGTGCTGGTTTTTGTCAAATCCCAGTCCTTGGGTGATCTCTTTTGTGGCAGAATTTAGAGGGAAACTTACTATTACTCAAATCAATTTGCCCCCCCCTTCAGAAATTTCTTCTCAACACTGATTTCTTAAAAAGTCTGATGAACAATTTGGTGTCATAATGTCCATTTAAATCTTATCATGCATGACTGTGTTTTGGTTTTAGCTTGGCTTACTGGAATCCATGATGAGTATTACGATTTTTATTTAACAGTTTATCATTGTTGTACAGGGCTACATAAAGTCACTTTTATGCAAGTATACAAATGCTCATGGTGCATAGCATGTTCAACATGTCTCCAGACAGCTCTACTTCTCACTTCATGGCACTAGTATGTACACAAGTTTATGTAGCTATAAAAGATCCAAAGTAGGAGAAAACTCATTATTTTCCTTTCTGAGAATGACTTGCTTATGTTAACCTGGCTGCATCCATTTTCCTACAAGCAACTTCATTTTTGCCAACCTTTTATTTTTAAAGGATATGCAAGAAACTTTGGGAAAACAGAGAATCTGTGCAATCTCGCCCACTTCCAGCATCAACCACACGTCCAAGCTGCAATCTCCATTTCTTCTTTTTTTTTTTTTTTTGGTTTTTCGAGACAGGGTTTCTCTGTGTAGCTTTGCGCTTTTCCTGGAACTCACTTGGTAGCCCAGGCTGGCCTTGAACTCACAGAGATCCGCCTGCCTCTGCCTCCCGAGTGCTGGGATTAAAGGCGTGCGCCACCACCGCCTGGCGCAATCTCCATTTCTAACTAGCTAGCTGCCTGCAATTTGGAAGCTTCTGCAATGCCCTCCTGTACTCAAAAGTTTGCTAGATGGCTCACAGAACTCAGACAAACCCATTAGTGTGCATTCACCAACTGGTTATGGTGTACTCAAGGACACATGATGGCCAGAGGAAGGCCAGTATAAGAGGCATGCTAAAATTCACAAGGGTCCCCCAGCCAGAGTCTCTTATTTTCAAGGAGTTGAGGTACTCTACTCCCTTGGCATATGGTAGTATTCTAGTTCACAGACAAGAAAATCCTAAGCTTCATACTTGGGGTGGAGGTTTTATGAAGGCTTCTTTAGGTGGGCATGGGTGATTATACCACTGGTCACCAGTGATCCACTTGAGTGACAGCTCTTCTCTCCGTGGAGGTCAACTGGAAGTGGGACTGAAAAGTTCAACACGTGGCTGGTTCCTGTGGTAATGAGCCCTTCAGTATTGTGGTCACCCTAAGTCAAGCTGAAGTGTAGCTGGACTTGCCTGCTTATCTTTGTCTTATACTTCAAAAAGGTTTCAGAAGCCAAGGTCAAGTATTTTAACAGAAGATACTCCTGTTGTTCCACTGTGGATGTTACAGAGAGCCAGAGACCATTCACAAACCCCTCAATTTTACATGGGTGGGAGTTAGCCTAGTTTACAAAGTGCTTGCCTAGTAATGTGGTTCAACACCCCAGAAACACATAAATCAGGCATGGTGGTACATGGCTGTAATCTCAGCACTTCAGAGGTTCAAAGTCATCTTTGAACATAGTTGCTTCAAGGCCACATAGTTTTGTGCTACATGAGACTTTGTTTAAGAAAATAAAATCTATATATTTTTAATTTCCTACAATTGCATCCTCCTTCACCCAACTCAGGTGGTCTGGGAAGGGGTTTGCAGCTTAGAGTCACCTGGGGTGCTGACTAAAGATCCTGACTCATCAAAACCCACCCTCAGCCAGTTAAGTTATAATCTTGGAGGATGGAGCATAGGTGCTTGACCTCCAAGGGGTCACACCCTCCAAAGAAAGCTTTGACTCCCTTCCCTGGGAACCATTAACAGTCAGAACCTCCTCAGTTAGGGGTGGGAAGTCATGAGCCCCCCTTTCTCCGTGTTACAATATTGACTGGCTTGATTATGTCCATTAGTGCCGTGATCCAGGCCTGTGGTGTCCAGAAGACAATCTCACTGCAGTCTTCCAGACCCCCGAGTTTTACAATGTTTTCACCCCACTTCCATGTTAGTTCCTGAGTCTTGAGGTGGTGTGTGTGTGTGTGTGTGTGTGTGTGTGTGTGTGTGCACAGTTGTATGCTTTTAAAAAGTTTTACTGCTTGTAGTCTAAAACTCACTCCTGTTAAGTATGGATTTGCAGCAGGATGCCGGTATCACCATGGCTCAACGTTAGAACATTTGCATCACACAAGAAGCCCCCTATCCATCAGCAGTGAACACACATTCCTGCTGTAGATGGAAACAGGGCAAGACGGTCTCCAACCCTTGCTCTTCTATCGTTTGGGAGTCCAGACCTGCACTTCAACAGGTGCCATGGTCATGGAGGCAGAGGGAGAGTAGCCTGTGCTTATGGTGGGGGTTCATGGGTCTGTATTTCCCCTGTAAACACCCATGATGACTACATAGCAAGGGGAGCTGTGAAGCCAGCTGTGGTGGCTCCCTCAAAGCAGGCTCGACCCGTTCTAAGGCATCAGACTGTTAACATGTTGTTTCCTGGTAGGAGATGCTGTGCTTTACTCTGTGAGGAAAACATCTCTCAAGACTTATTCTGACTCAGCTCCTACTCTGATCAGGGCTGACTGGCCATCATTAGTTACTCACACCTACCCAGTTCCAGAGTGACTCTGGCCCCTGAAGTTACATACAAAGAACAAAGTGTGGTTATGAGTTATGAGGGCTTGGGATAACGGTCAGAGGTTGTGTCCAAATGTAGAATGGTAGTTACTGTTGATAATGGAGCATGTGTGTCCTTAAGAGTTTGAGATTCCTCTACTCTGACCATACGCCAACCCCTGTCCATTCCTGATCAACATCAAGGACCATGTCCTTCTCTCTTCTCCAGACCAGGTCCCTCAACACTTTGCCCTAAATGGCAGGGCCGCTTCAAGATAATTACTGTAACCCCCACAGCTGCTAAGCTTGAGGGGTGATAAGTCTCTGTACACTGAAGGCCTCTTCACCGACGCAGCAATCCAAATTAAACCGCATCAGACTGAATTGGAAAAGGCCAGGTTTAATGGGTGAAGCATTCCTGGGTGATTCCCCAGCCCACAGAGAGGAGACCAGAACAAGAGACCAGAAGAACCACGTGTTTGTTTTCTAAAATGCAGCACAGTATATACCTGTGGGAGTGGTCTTGAGCCTCTCTGGGGGAGGAGCTGTGTTTGGTGGGCTTAGAAGGAGTGGGTTTGGGCAAAGAGATGGGGGAGGGGAGTTGAGTTAGATCTTCCACCAGAACAAGCTGTGTTTGGTGGGCTTAGGAGTGGGTTTGGGGAAAGAGATAGGGGAGGGGAGTTGAGGTGGATCTTCCACCAGAACATTCCAGACTCTTTGGGTATAGGGACGCTGGTTCAAGTCTGACTACTTCCTGCGGGCATGGGCCAACATGGGGAAGAGTCAGGAATTAGTGAGCTCACATTCAGCAGGAGGTATGAGTGGAGAAGCATCTGGTTAACTGTCATCCTGGAGACCTCAAGCACCTGTTTCTTGAGGAATCAAAGGCGGCAAGTTTCTAGGGGAAAAAAAATAGATCATTAACATCTGCCCTAGTTGTATTGTAAAGATGAATGTGCAAAGCAGAAGAGCAGATAGGCCCTTTGTTGGAACATCTTAGAAAACTGGAAGGTGGAGGGTCCCAGCTGCTGGACAGACCATGTATCCTGAATAGGTGCCCGCTTGAGCCTGAGAGATGGTGTCAGCATGGATATCCCAGGAGCTTGGCAGCCGAGTGGGTGGTGAGGATCACAGTATGATTGGGAAAGGGACCTCAGAAAAGAGAGGTAGGGGAGATACCCAGCCAGTGGGGGAGTTTGGGCTGGGAGGTGGTGATTGAGGAGGAAGAGCCTTCCATAAAGGAGCTCAAAAGGGCTAAAAACTGTAGAAGAGTGTGGGGTGGTCAGGAGGCGAGTAAGGGCAATGGGGAGAAGGGAGGGCCAAGACAACCTGAGTTCAGTGGAGAGCTTGGTGAGCTGTCGTTTGATGAGTCCATTGGCCTTCTCAGCCTTTCCTGAGGATAAAGGTGCCAACCATTGGAGGTAATAGAATTCCTTAGGTGTGCGCACGTGAGTGAAGTCCACCTGCCAATCCTCGTCTGGTTGGTGTCCTTGAAGCTGGTGCAGAGGCTGACATGTATCTGGAGCGACCCGTTTATGGACCTGTGAAATACTCAAAAGAGTGTGGGGGCCAAGGTGAGAGTGGCCCCCAAAAAGCTGAGAACATTGCAACCAAGCAGAGGCGCAGGGCAAGCAGGTATGACCAGAAAGAGTGAGAGAAGAATCACCCTGCAAGAATGCAGGGAAGTGTCAGGGTCTTAGTGGGATCCTGTCCACCCCCGTGATAGAAATTGGTGAGGGAACTGAGATGTCAAAACAGAATGGGTAGCTCCCATGTCCAAAAGACAGTCATTGGACTTAACCCGCTACCTGCAGCGTCACCCCAGGCTCAGAGAGGGCAATGGGAGTCAGCAGGTCTAGGCCATGTCAGTTCTCCGCCAGGCTTAGGAGTTCTCAGTTGCCAGTGTTGGTGAGTCTCAACCTCCATGGCATGGCATAGAGGACGAGCCTGCACGAGCGCATTCCGATTTCCAGTGCCCAGTCTGTTGGCAGATAGGGCATGGCCTCCTGGGCAGCTAGGGGTCAGGGCAATACTGTGACCAGTGGCCCTGCTTGCCACATTTGAAGCAATTTTTGGCAGAGTTGACTTGGACTGAGCTCCAGTGGAATGGAGCCTTGTGGTCGACTTTCCTTGTACCCCTTATGGGGGCTGTGGGGGCCTCAGAGCGGCAGCTAAGGCTTGGGCTTACAGCATATTCTGTTGCAGCCTTGTCTGTCGGGTTGACTCGGCTGTCATTCTCGAGCATTAAAAACTTTAAAAGCCATTTCTACCAATTCCTGTAGATGAATTTGGGGATATTCCTCAGCCTTTTTAATTTTTTTTCTAATATCTGGTGCTAAGAAATGAAATGGGTGGGAAGGCAGGAGTCTGGTGAGACCAACTATAAGAAGAAAACAGCGAAGATTTGGGGGTGTTAGGCTTGTGTGCATGGGTTGAGACATTGGGAGATATGGGAAAGCAGTGGGAGGAGGGGAGGACAGGAAGAAGGGTAAGGGGGAGGATTTTGGTCTTATATTTGTGGCTCACATGGGCCACAAAAAGGAGCCTTTGTTTACACTGAGATTAGACTGGATACAAAAATCAGACAAAGGAATGAGTATGATGTCAGTACATAAACAGCTCATAGAAAAAAATGAGTATAGGGTGACCTTTAAAATGAGTGGTTGGTTCCTTCCACCGCCCCGCCCCACCCCACCCGCTGTGTTCTGCAGTTTCCAGCTTTAAAAGATGCTTACTGCCTAATAAATGATTTCCTGCTTGACATGACTACCCGCTGCATCCGATTGTCTCCAGACAAGAGGAAGGCTGGGAAACAGGAGAGCAGCACACTTAGGTTTCCTTGGTACCAGACCACCTCCTCAGAGGCGATCTAAGTTCCCGGTGGGGTGAGGACCCCACAGCTGGCGGCCAACGTGGGGCTCGAAAGCATGTTTGGCTGAGGCCAAGCAATCTTCCAGGGTGAATGAAACCCTAAGTATGGGTAATGAAATCTCTCCAAAAAATCCCAAGAGCCAGGGGAGGCCAAAGAAGGCAAAGAGGACCAGGAAGGTAAATAGAACAAGTTACACTCACCCGCTCCATGCCTTGTGAGCCATGCTCTCCAAAGGAGCATGGCCCCCCACCTTACATCCTAGAAATAGGGGAATGCTCGCCATACACTACCCTTAGAAGGGACCTACGTGACTGGGGTACCTGTGACTGGACATCAGCCAGGAACCTGAGAGCCAATGAACCGAATTATACGGAGGCCTACATTACTCAGATAGGGCCCCAAGGGAGGCAAAGCACAGAGCCCCAAGAGCAATCCCCCAGTCATTTTCCATTAATCTGGCCCCCAGCCCTAATAGGCCACAAGAATGGTACCCATGGGAGGCCAAAGACCTTAAGGAACTCCACAAGGCAGTGGCAGAGGATAGTTCAAATGCCCCTTGGTCCCAGACCCTACAGCAGGATATTGCATATGATCCCTGTGTCCCCAAGGATTGGCTGGACCTGGCT
Source organism: Peromyscus eremicus (assembly GCF_949786415.1). Lineage (NCBI taxonomy): Eukaryota > Metazoa > Chordata > Mammalia > Rodentia > Cricetidae > Peromyscus > Peromyscus eremicus. Next base: position 59,041 of record NW_026734942.1, on the reverse strand, counting down.
AAGGCTGTCCTTTCAAGCACTCAATACATCAAACAGTGCACCCACTATAAGGAGGAATGTAGAGTTTGAGCAGAGGCCAATAGAGCTGCTTAGTACACAATTCTGATTACTTATGGGATGTTGGTGGGAACTGCTGATGGGTACCCTACGGGGGTCCAGCAGGGCGCAGTCCCAACACCATACTAAGACCAGGTGTGACAGGTGGGGCTGGTGGCCCTGGGTGAGCTGGATGAGGAACCTGCAGAATCCCCCATAGCCAGAGTCAGGCAGAAGCCCAGTGAAACCCTAGCAGAGTTTATAGACTGGGTTCAACAGAGCATTAATCACAAACTACCGACTGGACCCCTCCGGGACCAACTTAAAAAGATTCTGGATGGGCTGGAATGAATTCAGAACACCGTGCTGCCTGCGCGGGCATGAAAGAGGCCACCCAGGATCTTGGCACCCAACATCACCAGACCCAAACACTGGCCTTAGCATTTCAATCCAAGACGGCTGCCCTGACTGAGGATTTCTCACAGGCCCTGGCAACCCAGAGTCAGGGAACAGCAAAGCCTGTGACCCAGGGGGCCTGGTTCAGATGTGGACAGGAGGGACATTTTAAAGGAGTGTGTCCTCTGTAACAGCCTCCTGCTGGCCAACAAAAGGCTTTAGGTTGGCCAGGGTAAATAAAGCCACCTACCACTCCCTTTCCTAGGTGCAGAAAGGGTATCATTGGGAAAAACACTGCGGGTCAAAATTCAACGTAGATGGGAAACCTTTAAACTAAATAAGGGGCACACTCCAGCCCCATTAGCCAAAGGAGGAATTCCCCCTGGGGAGGCAGATGTGGCCCCCCAGAATGGCCCATGCCAACTGGACGTTCCTTTGGTCCCAGTGACACCGCCCAAAGATGAGTATTGTCATAGGTGGGAGAAGGTTCTACTTCCTGGTGGATACAGATCTGTGCTCTGGAGGGAGGACTCCGGGACACGGAGTATTGGGTGTAGGTAATGCTCAATCTCTTGAAATGGTTGCTCTCCTCAAATGGACCAGCCTGGAGGGGGAACAGGACAAGTTACGTCCCCTGGTGGCTGGGAATCTTACTGACAACTTATTGGGGTAGGATATGTTGTCCCAAATGGATGCAGTACTCACCACCGACCATCAAGCTTTCTATGATATTATGGAGGAAGAAGAGGCCCAAGGAAGGGGATGGGGAACAGAGGAGATAAAAGGAGAGGACTTCTTCACCTACTATAGAAATGACTCCAAAAATCCACTCAGGTTTACCCCCAATCCTAGAGGCCACTGCCCCCCGCCAGGTACCTCTTTAGGTGGAGGCTGGGTGACCAAGTATGGGTAGAGCAGTAACCACTTGCTAAACCTAAATTAGAGGCAACCATGCTCTGGTTAAGGAACAATCAGACCTTGGACTTGAGCATTCTTCCCCCGAGTCCCTGGAATAACCTGTCTTTGTTATTAAAAAAAAAAACTCAGGAGCCTGGTGCATGTCACAGGACCTATGGAAAGTAAATGAGAGGATAGAGCCGGTAGGCACCCCCTTGAGGGGACTGCCTGGGTGCCAGTAATACCCTCAGAATATACCCTAGTGGTGATTGATGTTAAGGACTGTTTCTGTTCTATCCCCCTCCATCCGGATGATTGTTGTGAGGGGAAGGTCCTACAGAGCCAGGTGCCAGTAAAGCTGGCCCCGAGGGAAAATGTGGAGGGTGAAACCCAAGTTGTTTACAAAAGGTATGACTGGAGCTTCAGGTCAAGAAAATGATGTTGCCGGGCAGTGGTGGCGCACGCCTTTAATCCCAATCTTGTTTTCTTTATGCTTTAAAAAGAGCTTGTTTTTAAATAAATGAATCCTTGCCTGACTTGGCTCTCTGCTGCGTCTGTCTCCCAGGAAAAAGGGAGGCTGGGGAAACATGGTTCCAGGTCTCCCTTCTCAGGGGATCCAAGTTCCTGGTGGGGCAGGACCTCATAGCTTGCGCTCCTAACGTGGGGCCTGTAGTACTTCAGCCAAAACCAAGTGGTCTTCCAGGGTAAGTGAGACCCTCAGTATCGATAATGCAATCTCATCAAAGGAAAAGCCAGCTCTCAAGACCCTGCACTAAAGGTTCAGGTCCAGGTGGCTTGAAATATATGAACTCAATTTCATCGCTACTTGGGAGACTATCATTCTCCCAGCCCACCCCCCTTGGGTGCCCAGTGCTAATCTCTTTTCTTGGAGCACTGGGACAGAGTGGAAAGATTGGCCAGAGAAAGGAAAAAACATTTTGATACAGTACCATCATTGGGGTTCTATCTCACCATTACTGTCCTTAAGGCTGCGTAACATCCAGACTCCCTGTCCCCTCCTCCGAGTACTCATAAAAGGAAGGACGACTCTCACTTGATGGGCAAGACTGGGGAGGATAAAGAAAACAAGAGAGAGGGAGAGGGAGAATGAGCCAAGTTTAAGGACGAGCATGCAGATGATATGGAGGTGTGCATGATACCAGTTAAAGCAAAAGTACAAGTTTCTCCCTCTGTGCCTGCTGAGCCACGCACCCCAACAGGGCAAGGCCCTCCACCTTATGCCCCTGATGTAGAGGAATGGTCCAGTCCTCACCATATATGGTCCTTAGAAGGGACCTACTTGATTATGACCCCCACGGCAAGCCATCGCCTAGGGAACAAGAGGCCAGTGGTCCTGTACTTGTGGAGGCATATGTCATCCACATGGGACCCAAGGGAGGACTGGGCACAGAGTCACAGGTACAAACTCAACCCCCCCATGCATTTCCTGTCAACTTGGCTCCTGGCCCTAATAGACCACAGGAATGGTACCCGTGGGAGTCCAAGAACCTTAAGGAGCTCCGCAAGCCAGTTGCTGAGGACAGTCTAAATTCCCCTTGGTCCCAGACCTTGTTGCAAGATATTGCCTACAACCCCTGTGTGCCCAAGGACTGGCTAGATTGGCTAAGGCTATCCTTTCAAGCACCCAATACATTAAATGGTGTGCCCATTACAAGGAGGAATGTAGGGTACAGGCAGAAGCCAATCGGGCAGCTAGGCCTGCCGTCACAATTACCTGTTGTTGGCAGCAGACGCTGAACAGGCCTTGTGCATAGCCTGTTTGCTTGCCCTAAGTTGCTCTAAGGTGCCCCTTTGTTCTTCCTCTTTTCCTGTGGTCAGTCACAGGATGTTTACGATATAGCTATTGCTGGAACATTGCTGATTCACTTGCGGTCTTCCTGTTTGGCTGAGCTGCTGGGATGCAGATGGGAACCTGAGGACCATACCCTGACCCCATGGAGATTAGGAAGTAGCAGGGTATATAAGACTGATGGATAGCCAATAAAGGGCTCTCTTTGAATGACAAATCACGGTGTGTCCTGAGTGCTGCTTAACCTCGACATCCCTTGCCAGTTCTCGGTTCCAGGCCGTGCGGGTCGCGGCAAGTGGAGGTTCCATTGAGACTTGTAAAGAAGAGGTAAGCGTACAAGGCTCACCTTCACAAAGGATGGTGGAGGATTGGATGTAACAGAGTAAAATGTACCATGGGGAATTCCACAGCTAAGGCTCAGTTGGCCACTTGAGTTGAGAGAGGTGTTGCAGAAACAAGGAACAGGTATTAAGTCTAGTACTGCACTCACATTTGTGGACACTATAGCCGAAGCTAGCCCATGGTTTCTGACAGGAGGAGGGTTGAATATCCCTGATTGGGAACAGGTGAAACGTGATCTACAGAAGGTGTTGCAGGATTTGGGACCAGGGAAGTTTCCTATTGCAGCCTTTTCTCTTTGGAGGCTGGTAAAGGATGTGCTATTAACTGACAAGGTGAAAGTGAAGGAACAATTAGCAGAACGTGAGCAGGTTTTCGCCACTGCCCAGGAAGCTGAAACTAATGAATCTTTAAAAGGGTAAAAAGAGGAAGAGAAGGCTATGAAACCCCACAAGAAACTTGCAGTTCGGGATGATGAGAGTGACCTGGAGTCTATGTATGAGTTGTTGGATGAGGAGGAGCAGTTAGAGAAAGAGATCGAAGAATTACAACGGCGGCTGCAGAAAATGAAAGTAAAACACAAAGAGGCTTCGGCTCCGATCTGCTGTCGTCCTCTCCTCGTAATCCATACTGGTTGGATGGGGACAATCAGGGTGATAAGGAGGGAGGGAAACAGAGCGGAGTTATCTGGCAGGATACTGTGCAGGCTTATCCCGTTTCCGAAACTGTTAATGCTGCCAGACAAGCCGTCAGGAGTCATGTACCTTTGACATTTAAAGAAATGAAACAATTAAAAGAAGCAGTGAGCAGTTATGGTCCGCAGGCTCCATTTACTGTGATACTTTTTGAGTCCTTTTCAGCTAGTTATTTAACACCTAGCAATTGGCAGCAACTATGCCGTGCTGCCCTGTCTGGAGATTATGTCTTGTGGAAAAGTGAGAATCATGAACGATGCTTAGAGCTGGTGCACATTAATGCGTGGGCAGATCAACCCCAGAGGAATTATGACATGCTGGCAGGCGCAGGGCAATACGCTGGCTGATATTCAACAGCAAATATTATATGACCCTGGCACTTACGCTCAAATAGCTAATGCAGCGGTCCAAGCCTGGAAATCTCTGCCAAACCTTGCTGCAGGAGAACAAATTTCAAAGGTCTTGCAAGGTCCTTCAGAACCCTATGCAGAATTTGTGTCACAGCTTTTGCAATTGGCAGGAAAGATCTTTGGAGATTCTGATCAGGCTATGCCGGCAGTTAAACAGTTGGCATAAGTATTGCAAAGAAGCATTAAGAGGAAGCAAAGGAAAGAGTTTGAATGACATGCTTTGTGTCTGCAAAGACATAGATGGTAATCGTATTACTGGACAAGTTTTATCTGCTGCCATAAGATATGGCTTACAAGGCATGAATGGACGAGGTGCTCGACCTAAAGGATGTTTCCAGTGCAGGCAGGAAGGCCATTTGAAATGCAATTGCCCACAAAACAATTCAAACCAGTCACCTGGAATATGTCCCAAATGTAATAAGGGTCGGCACTGGAGTAGTGAATGTAGATCTAAGTTTGACGCACAGGGTAACCCACTACCTTCGGGAAACCCCTTTTAATTGGCCAACTCAGACAAAGAACACCACGAAGTGCAGGACTGGACCTCAGTTCCACCACCAGCGGAATCTTATCCCCTCAAATGGGACCTCGAGCACTACCCACTGGAGTTTATGGCCCCTCACCAAAAGGATCTGTGGGACTGTTTTTGGGTAGAAGTAGTGTGTATATGAAGGGCATAAGGATTTTGCCTGGAGTGATAGATAGTGACTATGAAGGAGAGATAAAAATCATGGCAGAGGCAACACAGGGGGTCTTATGATCCCGCAAGGGGAGTATATAGCTCAGCTACTTTTGCTTCCTATTGTTTCTACAAAAGATAGAAGTTTATGTGTACCTCGGGGAAAGGGCGGTTTCAGGTCCACTGGTACTCCTCAAGCGTTCTGGGTAGCCCATCTAGACTCTAGGCCTAAATTAGAATTAAAAATTCAAGGTAAATCTTTTGTAAGGACACTTAATACTGGGGCAGATGTATCCATTATATCCAAAGAATATTGGCCTGCACGATGGCCTCTGGAAGATTCTACAGCAGTGTTACAGGGCATAGGACACACCAGACCAGAGAAAAGTGCCTGCCTATTGAAGTGGAGTGATCAGGAGGGGCATGAAGGACATTCTCAACCTTATGTTGTATTAGGTTTGCCTACTAACCTGTGGGGAAGAGATGTGTTAGAAACCATGGCAGCGGTTCTCACTACTCAAGCTCTAAAGGGAGAAAATCCATTTGTTAACATAATGATGGATATGGGATGGACACCAGGAAAAGGGCTGAGAAAGGCAGAGCAGGGTTGTGTTGCTGCTCTTACTGCCGCCGCCGATGAGGTCACCAGACTACCTGGATATCGGAGAGGCTTAGGGCATTTTTAGTATGGGTCACTGGTGTGCGGCCTTCTCCCACACCTATCACTTGGTTATCTGATGAGTCTGTGTGTGTAGATTGGTGGCCCTTACCACCAGAAAAATTGAGGGCCACCCATGAGTTAGTGCAGGAACAATTGTTGGCAGGGCATATTGTCCCTTCCACATCCCCCTGGAATACTCCTGTTTTTGTTATCAAAAAAAGGTCTGGAAAATGGAGACTTTTACAAGATTTACGTGCAGTAAATGCCACTATGCAGTTAATGGGCTCTTCAGCCAGGCCTTCCCAGCCCAGTTGCTATTGCCAAAGATTGGCATTTGATAGTGCTAGATTTGAAAGATTGCTCTTTTACTATTCCTTTGGCTCAGCAAGATTGCCAGCGTTTTGCATTTTCTGTTTCTTCTATTAATTATAAAGAACCATATAAGCGGTATCATTGGGTTGTTTTACCTCAAGAAATGGCTAATAGCCCTACTATGTGTCAAATGTATGTTGCAGAAGCCATACAACCCATTAGACCAAAGTTTCCCTATGTACATATTATACATTATATGGATGATATATTATTGGCAGCATCCACCCAAGACTGTGAATTACAAGTTTATGCAGATTTGCAACAAGCACTTGCAGCTGCAGGATTAGTGACTGCCCAAGAAAAGGTACAAAATATGGCTCCTTATCAATATTTGGGATATACTATAAATTCTGTAGGGATATTTCCACAGAAATTACAATTTCATATTGCAGAATTAAAGACAATGCATCATTGGCAGAGGTTTTTAGGGGAAATTCAATGGCTCTGCCCCTCATTCCAAATACCCACCGGAGAACTTAAGCCTCTCTCTGATGTTTTAAAAAAAAAGATTCTAAGCTGGGCGGTGGTGGCGCACGCTTTTAATCCCAGCACTCAGGAGGCAGAGACAGGCGGATCTCTGTGAGTTTGAGGCCAGCCTGGTCTCCAAAGCGAGTTCCAGGAAAGGCACAAAGCTACACAGAGAAACCCTGTCTTGAAAAACCAAAAAAATAAATAAAAAAATAAAAAAAGATTCTTCTCCAACTTCCTTAAGGACCCTATCAGCAGAAGCCAAGGCCGCTTTAGGAAAGGTAGAACAAGAACTACAAGAACTCCAAGTGCAACAAATAGATTATACCAAACCCTTATTATTGCTAATTCTTCCCTCTGAATTTTCACCTATGGGAGTATTTTGGCAAACAGGGCCCATATTTTGGGTGCATTTTTTTGCATCCCCATCTAAAACTTTGAATGCATATTATGAATTAGTAATTCAACTCCTACGGAAAGCTAAATATATGGGGAAATCCTTGTTTGGAAAGTCTCCTGAGTGCATTGTACTCCCTTATACACAAGAAATGTTAACTTATTTGCAAAGAGAACATGAAGCTTGGTGCCTTTTCTTGTGTACTTTCGCAGGCTATATAGATAATCATTATCCAAAACATAAACTTATAGAAAGCTTTAAAGTATGTAGTTTTATTTTCCCCCATATTGTAAAACAGGAACCTATTAAGGGTGCTCATTTAATTTTTACTGATGCATCTAAAGGAGGTTTTGCTGTGGCCATCAGTGGGGATGAGGTAACGCGGGTGGCAGTGCCCTCCATGTCTGCACAACAAGCTGAGATTACAGCTTTACAATTGGCTTTGCAAGTTTACTCTTTAGAACCTATAAATGTCTATACTGACAGTTGCTATGTGGCCAAAATGATGCATAGTGTTGAAACCACTCCATACATTGGAAAACAGTCCGCAGTACATTCTCAATTACAGACCATTCAAAGGTTAATTTGGGCTAGAAAACATCCTCTGTTTGTGGGCCATATTCGAGGGCACTCTGGTCTTCCAGGGGTTCTTGCAGAAGGCAATGCCACTGCAGATGTAGCTACTCATTTCACTTGTGTAGTCACCACCTTTGATCAGGCATTTCAATTACATCAGAAATTCCATCTCAATGCGCAAACTTTACAGCATCGTACTGGCTGTACTCGCACTGAGGCCTTAAAATTTTATCTACTTGTGCCACTTGTGCTCCTTTTATTCATGTACCATCATTAGGTGTTAATCCTCATGGCCTACGTCCCAACGATATCTGGCAAATGGATGTCATGCATATTTCATGTTTTGGAACTTTATCATATGTACATGTGTCTGTGGACATGTATTCTCATTATATAGTAGCCACCCTTCACAAGGGGGAGCGTGCACAAGATGTAATTAAACATCTTTTGACTGCTTTCTCTTATATGGGAGTTCCACAGTGTATTAAAACAGATAATGGGCCAGCTTATGCCAGCCAAAGTTTTCAGAAATTATGTTCACAATGGAATATAATTCATAAAACTGGCATTCCCTATAACCCTCAAGGACAAGCGATAATTGAACGAGTGCATAAACATTTAAAGACTTATTTGCAAAAAACAAAAGAAGGTGAGATGTACAGGGATGTACAGGGACCACAATTACTCCTTTCCATTACTTTATTTATTTTAAATTTTTTGCTTGTGGATGTTCATGGGCATACTGCTGCTCAACGGCATTTTTCCAGCCCCTCTCCCTCCGAGGTTCTGGTCAGGTGGAAGGATCTTTCCACTGGCACATGGCAGTCCCCGGTGCTGCTATTGGCTAGGGTAAGGGGAGCAGTTTGTCTATACCCTCCAGGTGCTGAGAAACCAATCTGGATACCAGAACGGTGTGTTCGGCCTGTGGAACAGACACAGAAATCTCAACATGAAGAACCTCATGATTCCGATAGTGCTGATGGTCCTTAGCCCTTGGGTCTACACAGAGCCTTCATGGAGCCTGGTTAAGAATCCTCCAGTTTTGTTGCCAGCAAGTATTGAAAGCTCTGTGTTTCCTGCTGTCTTTGCCTCTAATTGAACTATTGGAACTGCAGCTAGTAATGTTAAACTTGATGTGCAAAGCATAAATGTCACCATGAATTTATGTAATTCCCTATGCTTTGCTTGAAACGTTACTGCAGGATTCAATTATACCAATTTTTTTCTTTATTCTCTGGAATGGCTCAGGTGTGGGAGGGGAGGAGTTAAATTGTTCAGCTTTGAATTGCAGCCTAAGTAATTGCTGGAGTCCTAATGTCACACATGCTGTGGGTCGTGAGAATTCCTGCCTTTGTCATGATGCCGCTGGAACAGAATGCAGTAGAATTTCCCTTGCAACTCCATCGCAGCAAACGGGACCTTGGCATAAATGCTGCTGTAATTGCTGCCATTGCAACTTCGGCTGTTGCAGCCACTGCAGCTGGATTGGCTATTTCCCAGGGAGTGCAACAGGCTACTACTATTAATGCTCTGTCGGAAAGAGTGGCTGGTGCTTTGGACATCCAACAGACTTTAAATGGACAATTAGACAACATATGTTGTATGCCTATGGGTTTTCTGAAATATGTGTAACCCCTCATATTGTGAATGCATCTGCTAAGGTTAAAGAACTGAATGATTACTTAAGAGGGCCATGGAATGCAACTTTTGTAAATTTTACTTTGTAATTAGTTCATGCCATTGTTCGTATTAATGAAACTAGAGTCACTCCTATTGATGAAAATGTTTGGTGGCAAGCTATGTCAGAAAGTTCTGGATGGGTTACTAGGTGGTCAGGGTCCATTTCCCTACTTATCCTGTGTATATTGGGTCTTGGGCTCGGATTCTTCATGGCGTACCAATGGCATCTCCAGTTTAGTCGAGGCCAATGGGCAACCAAGCAAGCTTTATTAAATATGCAGCCCCCTGAATCTGCTCAGGTGTGGTTACATATGTTGGAAAGATAGTACCCAAAGACGGGCAACTCCTGTGCCATGCTGACGACCTAAGACAGGGGATAGAAGGGCCCACCCAAGGACAGGTAAGTCAGATCTGTGCGCTTTAAAAAAGGAAACGAGAGGACATGTTGGCATCAGACGCTGAACAGGCCTTGTGCATAGCCTGTTTGCTTGCCCTAAGTTGCCCTAAGGTGTCCTTTTGTTCTTCCTCTTTTCCTGTGGTAAGTCACAAGATGTTTACAATATAGCTATTGCTGGAACATTGTTTCAAGAATCAGCTCTCTGCTGATTTGCTTGCGGTTTTCCTGTTTGGCTGAGATGCTGGGATGTGGATGGGAACCTGAGGACCATACCCTGACCCCATGGAGAGTAGGAAGTAGCAGGGTATATAAGGCTGATGGATAGTCAATAAAGGGGCTCTCTTTGAATGACGAATCACGGTGTATCCTGAGTGCTGCTTAACTTCGGCGTCCCTCGCCAGTTCTCGGTTCCAGGCCGTGCGGGTCGCAGCAACCTATGTCATGTTGGCAGGAATGGCTGATGGATATGCCACAGGAATTCAGCAGGCTGTGGTCCTGGGCCCATACCAATACCAGGTCCAACAGGTGGGGCTGGTGGCTTGGCCCAAACTAGATGAAGGGCCCTACCAGAGTTTATAGACAGGGTCCAGTGGGAAGTTGCCACCCAAGACTTGGGCACACAACATAAGCAGACTCAGATGCTAACAATGACATCACAATCCCAGATAGCCACTCTAACCGAGGCCTTCTCCAGGGCCCTGACAGCACAGGGACAAGGAGCCACAAAATCTACAACCCAAGGAACCTGCTTTAGATGTGGCCAGGAGAAGCACTTCAAGCGAGAATATCCATTGCTGCAGTCCCCAGCTGGCCAACAGAAAGACCCAGGTCAACTGTGGGGAGTAAAGCTCCCCTCCACACCCTGTGGCCCTAGGTGCAGGAAGGGTTATCACTGGATAAAGGACTGTAGATCAAAGTTTGATATTGATGGGAAGCCTTTAAACTAGAACAAGGGTGCCCTCTAGGCCCATCAACCACAGGAGCAGGCCCCCTTAAGAGGGGGTGGGCGAGGCCCTCCAGAGTGTTCCACACCAACTGGACCATTCCCCTGATCCCAGGTCACCACCCCAAGAGAGTGTTGTCATAGATGGAAAACGGTTCCACTTTCGAGTGGATACAGGAGCTAACAGGACAGTAATCCACCGGGAGGAGGTGCCCCCTCATTGGGACTTAGCAGCTGGACCCCGAATACTTTGGGTGAGGGGAACACCCAGTCCTTAGAGATGGTTGTGCTCCTTAAGTGGACCAGCTCAGATGGAGAACAGTGCAAGATACGCCCCCTTGTGGCGGATAATCTTGAGCCAACATTCTGGTACAGGACATGCTACCCCAAATGGATGCAGTGCTCACTACTGACCATATGGCCTTTTATGGTGATGTTTTGGAAGAAGAGGAGGCCCAGGGCAAGGGGTGGGGAATAGAGGAGATAAAGGAAGAGGATTTCTTCACCCATTACAGAAATGACCCTAATAAGCCTACTTGGGTCTACCCCCAATCCTAGAGGCCACTGCCCCCCAGGTGCCCCCTATTAAGTGGAAACAAGGTAACCCGATATGGGTGGAGCAGTGGCTGCTTGCTAGACCTAAGTTAGAGGCACTTCATACTCTGGTCAAGGAAAAATTGGACCTTAGGCATGTACGCCCTTCCGTGAGCCCTTGGAATACAACTGTTTTTGTTATCAAAAAGGCCTCTGGAGCCCGGTGTATGCTTCAGGACCTAAGAAAAGTGAATGAAAGGATGGAATTGGTGGGCACCCCTAAATAGGTCTGCCCTGGTTCTCGGCCATACCCGCTGAGTATGCCCTGGTGGTGGTTTTTTTTTTCTCTATTCCCCTCTGATGACTGTTCTACTGCCTTCTCCACTCCTTAATTTTTCTCAACCTGATCAGAGATTTGAGTGGACTGTGTTGCCCCAGGGAATGGCCAATAGCCCAGCTTTCTGTCAACAATGTCTAGACACCTTATTAGGGCCCCTGTTAGGGGGCCGTTCTCCTACAGATTCAGGAGACCCTTGATAAAGTCTCCCTAAGAGGTATTCTGTTGATCTTCCCATCTCCCTCTGGTTATTCACAAGTGCCATCCTAAGCAGTACTGGTACAGGAAGGAGAGCCTATAGAATGGGTACACACTTCCCCAGGTAGCATGCTGTGAGTGTACTCTCAGGCTGATCAGCTCCAGGATGCTATAATCAGAGGCAGGACACAAGCCCAGAGACACTTTGGAATCGACCCCCAATCTACTGTCTTCCCTTTTTGGATGGCTCATGTGGAATGGCTTTCCAGAGCTAATGCCCAGCTTGCACTCTCCCTTGAAGGGTTCTTGGGGTCCCTTGACTGCCATTACGGGCCTTCCCCATGGGCAGTCATGCTCTGGAGGCTCCCGCTAAAGCTTCTTCAACTATTCCCTCTGGAACTCATCCCAGATGCCCTTCATGTATTCACAGATGGGGGTCAAGCAGGATTCGCCTTTGCTGTTTTCCAAGATGATCAAGACCCCCCAGACCTGCAGGAGTTTTGACCCTGCCAGGGATCAGCACAATATAAGGAAATGTTGGCAGTTATCACATGGCCTTTCAAAATATTCAAGGACCTTTCAATCTATATTCTGACAACCTATATGTGGTGAATTTGCTACCATATTTGCTCCAGGCACACATTCACCGGGATGCAAACCCTGGGGATTACTGGAGGGAGCATCACATTCATGTGTCACACATGAGAGGGCACTCCAGGCTCCCAGGGTTCTTGGCTAGAGGAAATAGTTGGGTCGATGAGTTGGCCTCCAGGGCCCAAATGCTTACATTACAGGAGGCCACTAACCTGCATGGCCTGACCCATCTTAATTGGAGGGGCTTGCAGCATAGGTTCCCTCATATACCTGTCAAAGATCTCAAGAAAACAGTACATACTTACAAGGCCTGCCAGCCCTTTCTCAGAGTGCCTCCCCTACAGACACCAGGCATCAACCCTAGATGAAGCCAAATGTCCTTTGGCAAACTGATGTTACTCATTTCTCACCCTTTGGCAAACTTAAGTATATTTTTGTTTCAACAGACACCTTTTCAGGGGCCTGCTGGGCCACAGCCCACATGGGAGAAAGGACCAAACATGCACATTCCCATTTCCTTCAATGTTTTGCTACTTTAGGCCTGCCATCACAAATCAAACCAGATAATGGGCCTTGATTCACCAGCAGGGCCATGGCAGAGTTCTTTGAGCAATGGCATATAAAACACACCACAGGAATCCCCCACAACCCTCAAGGGCAGGCAATCATTGAAAGAAACCACCAATGCCTTAAAGAACAGCTTTGAAAACAAAAAGGGGGAGTAACCCCCCATATTCAATTAGACCAGGCCTTATTCACTATTAATATTTTGAATATGCCCAAAGGAGTCAATAAAGCCAGGTTCCAAAAACATTGGTGTCAGTTAAACCCCAAGTCTCAGATTCAAGTATGGTAGAAGGATCCTTTAACATTTCAATGGAGAGGACCGGATCCCTTACTTACTATGGAAGGGGGACACTCTGTGTCCACTGTGTGGACACTCGGCAGGATCTGCAGTGCACACGTCGGCAGGATCTGCAGTGCACACGTCTGCTCGCCCTATATCCAAAGGGACACAGGCTCCCTCCCTCAAGTACACACCCAACAAGCATATCTGACTAGTTAATTACGACTGTGACATATTACAGAGTTTATCACCATGATGCACTTTGCCATAGGGGAGACAGCCCCAATCTGGCTCCCAGCCAGGAATCTAAAATTTCTTCCTATCCCCCTCCCAACAGGAAGATGCCCAAAGCCAGACTGACTAACAAGGAGAAAAACATCTATGGTAGTCTCAAGTCAATTTTAAAACAAAAAGAAACAACAAAAACAATAGTCAAGTCCAGGGGCTTATCATCCTTGAGAAAACTTGGTGTTCCTTGGCTCTTACAGATAATGGCACCCCAGACAGAACTTCTGCTGGTGACTCTGGTGCTCTTCCAGGCAACAAACATGGCCTCGAGAAATCCTCACCAACCTCAGAGGTGACCTGGTCGGTGATGGGTGCTGGCAATGGAGACATCCTCAACTCCTCAACAGCACCATGCGTTCAGGCCTTCCTTGTAGTCTGGTGGCCTGAACTCTACTTCGACCTTTGTGATCTGGTGAGAGACTCCTGGGACATTGGAGACTGGACCCCTGCTCATGAAGGTCAACCTGAATGCAAAGGGGTGAATGGGTGCAGCCTACCACAGGTTTCTGACCCCCAGAGTCCGGGATGCTCCCATGTATTAAAGAGGGCCATTCTATGGGATACTTCTTTCTACATATGCCCTGGAAGCAATCGGACTGCAAAGGAGGTTGCCCAATGTGGAGGTGCAAATAACTATTACTGTGCTCAGTGGGGATGTGAATAAACTGGGACAGGCTACTGGATAAAACAAAGAGGTATTATCAAGGTCCGATGGGCTCCCCAGACTCCTCTGGCATCCAAACCCCTGTATGGCCACTGCTCCAAGTATAGAAGTAATCCCATGCAGATGACTATTACAGAGATGGGAGAGAGAGCGGTCAAGTGGGACATAGGGAAACTGTGAGGCCTTCACTTATACAGGCAGGGAGATGACCAGGGGCTACTCTTCTCCACAAGGAGAACCATCTGGCCAATTCAGGAGCTCCCAGTAATAGGGCCCACGCAATCCATCCTACCCCTGATCACTTCTCCCCCATTGGACCCACATAAGGAATTAACTAACTCTCTCTCCTCCCCTGTGATAAGGACCCCTCTCAGGCCCCCTGGACTACCTAAGGATGAGGGACTTGGCCTGTCAGCAGTACAAATGGCATTTTTGGTTTTAAAACTATTCCTGGCCAGATCTCACTGCCTCCTGCTGGATGTGATTATATCGGTGGCCCCCCTTCTTTGAGGCAGTGGGAGTAGAAGGACAATTTTGGACAGAGCACAGCCTTACCGGATGCAGGTGGGGTGACCCAACTGTGGAGGACCACACGGGGCTATCTTTCCCATCTGCGGTTACAACTATGACCTGTATTACACCAGAGGGGGCTCCGGATGTCCGCTGGAGGGGATGCAAGGAGATAAATGCCACAACCCCTCTCTGGCTGAGGCCTAAGGATTCAGGTGTCTTCTGGCTCTGCCGCCAGACCAGGCTGTCCATTTGCATTTCCACTGAACTCTTAACACAATGGAATGATTCTTGTGTCATGGTGTTGATGCTTCCTCATGTATTGTACCACGATAATGAGAAGGTCATAGCGCGATTGAGCCCTCATGTTAAGAGAAAACGAATGACAGCCCTGACAGTGACCACCCTCTTAGGGACGGGAGCCACCAGAGCGGGCCTGGGGGCTCCCTCTATGGTGTTACAACAACAAAAAATATCAAGAGTTAAGACAATTAATGGATGTAAACTTAGCTAAGTTAGAAACTCCTGTTAGGTTCCTTCAAAAGTTTCTTGATTCGCTAGCACAATTGGCCTCACACAATCATAGGGGGCTAGGCCTTTTGTTTTTGCAACAGGGAGGGCTATGCAAGGCCCTGGGGGAAGAGTACTGTTTTTATGTCGATCACTCTGGGATGGTCACCAAATATTTAGACAAGATTCATAAGGAAACTGAGGATAGACAAAGAGATAAACAGAATTCTTGGTATCAGCAAATGTTCAACTGGTCCCCCTGGTTAACCACCCTGGTCTCCACATTGTTGGGTCCAATAGTCCTGCTAATTCTATTATTTAACTTTGGGCATTGCATCTGGAGAAAGATATTTGGGCTCACAAGATGCCCAAAACAAGAAATACAGCTTATGGCTCTCCATTTCCATAACAATAGGGTCAACCCAGAGGACTCCCCCAAAAACATAAGGCTAACCTAAACCGAGGTGCCATGGGCGAACCTCCTAAGAGGTGCCTTGTGCCCAAACCTAAACCAAGGTGGGCATAAAACAAAAAGGAGGAGTCTGCGGGGAAGGGCCAATGGAGCCAGGGGCTAGTAAAGGTGCTCCGAGGGAAAGTGTAGATGCTGGAACCCAAGTTTACAAAAAAATGTGATTGGAGCTTTGGGTCAAGAAAAATGTCAGTGGATTGGGGATTTAGCTCAGGGGTAGAGCACTTGCCTAGCAGGCACAAGGCCCTGGGTTCGGTCCTCAGCTCAAAAAAAAACAAAAAAACAAAAAACAAAACAAAACAAAAAACCAAAGAAAAATGTCAGTACATGGTTCCCTCATAACAACACTGTAAATACTGTAGACTAGGCACATGATTAGGTAACCTTTAAGCTGATCGGCCCAATGGGGGATTTGCTGCCCCCCCTGAACCTGGGTCTTTTGTTCTTTATACTTTAACAAGAGCTTGTTTTAAAATACACGAGTCCTGGCCTGACTTGGCTCCCTGGGAAAAAGGAAGGCCGGAGAACAGGTGAGCAGTGCACTTACCTCTCAGTTCCATGCTGGGGATGGTCTGTATGTCAAATGTGTTGCTGATTGGTCAATAAATAAATCACTGATTGGTCAGTGGCCAGGCAGGAAGTATAGGCGGGACTAACAGAGAGGAGAATTGAGAGAACAGGAAGGCAGAAGAGAGACACTGCCAGCCACCCACCATGACAAGCAGCATGTGAAGATGCCGGTAAGCCACGAGCCACGTGGCAAGGTATAGATTTATAGAAATGGACTCATTTAAGAGATAAGAACAGTTAGCAAGAAGCCTGCCATGGCCATACAGTTTGTAAGCAATATAAGTATCTGTGTTTACTTGGTTGGGTCTGAGCAGCTGTGGGACTGGCGGGTGAGAGAGATTTGTCCTGACTGTGGGCCAGGCAGGAAAACTCTAGCTACAGTTCCAGGTCTCCCTTCTCAGGAGACCTAAGTTCCCGGTGGGGTAGGAACCCACAGATTGTGCCAAGTTTGCCTTCTCTATTCCTTCCCTTAATTTCTCCCAACCTGATCAAAGACTTGAATGGACTGACTGTATTACCTCAGAGAATGGCTAATTGTAGTGAGTAGCCACTCCAGCTTTGACCTGGAAGTTCCAAACCCCATTGAGGCTTCGGTATGGGCACGCCTACAAGGCAGGGCTGAGAGAGGACCCTGAAGACCTGAGATCCCGATGTGCCAGCTCTCTTTGTTCCTGGACCTTGGACGCTGGAGGTAGACCAAGCAGAGTTCTCCAGAGAACACTGTCGGATTGCGCCACACCTTTCCCAGACCCTGTAAACTATCCCTTCACTTGTAAGTTACCCCAAAACATAAACCTCCTTTTTTTACTACATGGAGTGGCCTTAATAATTTCACCAATAGCTAATAGCCCGACCTTCTGCCAACAATACCTGGCCTGTAGTGGGTAGCCATTCCAGCTTTAATCTGGAAGTTCCAACTGCCATTGAGACTTCGGCAACTGTCATGCCTACAAGGCGGGGCCAAGGGAGGTGCCTGGAGACACGAGATCTGGATGAGCCAGCGCTCTCTCTCTGTTCCGGGACTCTGGACGGTGGAGGTGGGCCAAGCAGAGGTCCAGAGAACACCGCTGGACTGCGATACACCTTCCCCAGACCCCACGACCTACCTATCCCTTAATTTGTAAGTTACACCATTAAATAAATCTTTTAACTACATGGAGTGGCCTTAATAATTTCACCAATACTGGCCACCCTGTTAGGACCCATGCTAAGAAAGACAATGGGCCTTGCTTCGTCAGTAAAACCAAGACAGAATTGTTTGAACAATGGCACATAAAACATATGAGAATTCCCTGCTAAAGGGTTCACAACACACCCCCACAGTTGGGCATGTCTGCATATGCCGGGCAGACCTGGACACTTCCACCTAGCCAGTTCCAGGTCAAAATAGCCATTTCCGGGTCAAGGCGTCTCGCGTGACCAGGATCCATGACGTTACATGGTTACGTAAGAGTGCAACATGTGATCTACGCGCATGTGTGGAGTAGTTACGTCGACCTGTGCACGCCCAGCCTTTATAAGCCGGCGCCATATTCCCTGCTCTTTCTTCTTCTCTACACATGTGTCTCTTCCACAGGCCTGGGCACTCTCTGTCCCTTTCATCTTAATAAAACGCTTAGTGGATTCTGTCTTGTTTCGTGACGTTTCCTCACAGGGTAAGAGCGCAGCAAAATAACTAACATCTGGTGCCGAAGACCAAATATGCGCTTCTGGGCACCCTGCACCTGGAAACCCATAAACCGGGGACGACTGCTACACACAAACCAGGCACTCTGCTCTGTACACGACAGACCACTATCCATTCGCCTGGCTGCACATAAATTACATCCAACACTGCTTCTCCGATTGGTGAGTCTCCCCACTTTTCGGCCAGCTTAAATGGATTCCTGAATCTGTGAGAACAACCGTTGAGCGTCCAGCGCCTCACAAGTATTCTTGAAAACAGGGGAACCCCCAGTCATGGTCTTTATTGGCTACAGTCGGCCCCTATCACAGGCCTAAATTTCTAGCTGTCTCCCACGTCTGCAGCCTCAGATATTTCTCGCAGTGGGACCACCGCTGTTGGGTGCATCCTGGGAGCCACGTGAGGGCAACACATTCACCTGGTTTGACGAAGCGGCAAATGCTGTCCGGATTCGAGGGAATCCTTGCCTCACGTGGCGCCCCCCCCCCACCCGCCGCTTCTGTGGCTGACAAGCCAATTAGTGGCCTGTGCCTGGTATCTGTCCTTGGCCTTGGGGACGCCTGGGGCCTTGGCTCCAGATCATGTTTGGTTTTTTTTTATTTTTTTTATTTTTCTGCCTCTCCGCTGCAGACATGGGAAACAAAACTTCCAACCCTATTAGTCCTTCCTCTCCATTAGGCTGTCTTCTTGAAGCTTTAAAACCTCTCAGCTTAATGCCTTACATAAAGATTCCTAAGCTGACCCATCTCTGCACTAAGAAATGGCCCAAATATGCTTTAGAAAACAACAAAAACTGGCCGCCGAGCGGCTCCTTAGGTCCCAATATTTTACAGGAGTTATCTAATTTCTGTCAGCAAGCAGGCAAATGGAAACAGTTGCTTTCTTCTTTCTCAGTGCTAAACTGTGTCTTCTGGATTCCTTCTCTCCTGCTCATATGCTCCTAGCTATGGCTAAACCGAAGGATTCTCTGACTCTGGAATCTCTGACTCTAAAACCTCTACCTATTCGACTTCCAGTTCCCACCCCTACTCCTAGGGCGACTGTTCCTTCAGCTCCTCTTCCGGATTCTTCTCCTTCTAAAGCTGATCTTCCTTCGGCAGCGTCTGCTCCTCCCTTGGCAGTGGTCATTTCCAAAGGCCCTGCCCTGGGTCCGACCTTTACTTCTCCTACCACCTGTTCTCAAACTGCTAAACTGCCTGATTCCAGGCATCCAAACCCTTCCACTGATCTCCCTTTGCGAGAGGTGGCTGGTGTGGATAGACTGACTAAAGTTCATGTTCCATTCTCTCTAGAAGAACTCTCTCAGATAGAAGTAAGCTGGGTTCTTATACTTCTAATTCTGTTTCCTTTATTAAACAGTTTCAATATATAAGTCAATCTTATAGTCTCACCTTTCCTGATATATACGTAATACTTTCTAATAATTTACTTCCTGAGGAGCGCAGGCGGGTATGGGAACAGGCTAGGACCCATGCAGATGAAATTCATCAGACTAACCTTTCACACCCCCCAGGAGCTGAGGCGGTTCCTGACCAAGAACCACACTGGGACTATAACACCCAGGGTGGCTGTCTAGCCAGAGATAGGTTTGTTACCTGTCTCCTGACAGGTCTCCATAAGACTGCCCTAAAACCAGTAAACTATGAGAAACTAAAGATGATAATTCAGGGTAAGGACGAAAATCCGTCTCACTTCTTAGAGCGGCTCATCAGTTCACTAGCTTAGACCCAGAGAGCCCTGAGGGCAGGCAGATCCTAATGACCCACTTTGTCTCACAGAGCTTCCCCAACATTAGGGATAAACTTTAACGCTTGGAGAATCGCCCTCTGACTCCACAGGCAGGTGTGCTGGCAAAAGCATTTAAGGGGTACCATGGGAGGGATGAAAAAGCCCAGAAAAGGAACTGCCTGATGCTGGCAAGCACCATCCGACCAGCTCCCCAAAAGCCGTCTGGTCCCTGTTTCAAGAGTGGGAAAGAAGGCCATAGGGCCCGGGCTTGCACCACTGGCCCACGAAGGGCACCAAAAAAGCCTTGTCCAAAGTGTTGCCAAAAGGGTCACTGGTCAGCTGACTGTCCTAATGTCCCAAGTGACATAGGAATGCCAGACAAAGACCACCCTCTGGCTGACTTTCTAGGCTTGGCCTACAGCGAGGACTGATGCTGCCCGGTTTCCGCCCCGGCCACTCCCATCTCACACAGGGAACCAAGGGTAATAATAAAATAAATGGGCGCCCCATCTCGTTCCTTTTGGACACTGGAGCTACCTACTCTGTCCTGAGAGAGTTTTTGGGGCACACCTCTCCTGCTCGTCTCCCTATTGTCGGGGCTGGGGGGCAGCCTTACCTACCCCATCAGACACCACCACTCAATTGCATTTTCAGAGGCATCCCTCTCACACACACATTCTTAGGGGTGCCAAGCTGCCCTGTACCTCTAATGGGGAGGGATCTTCTAGCTAAGGTAGGACCGTCCATTTCTTTCGCTCCACACACTTGCCTCATCCCAGACGCGCCAGCAGCTCCTCTCCTCCTCCTCCTAGCCACTCACTCTACTGACCCTAACAATTCTTTTCCCTTGCCAGGCTCTCAGGTAGACCCAAAAGTCTGGGATACCAAAAACCCTTCTATTGCTAGACACCATCAGCCTGTTATTATCCAGCTATAAGATCCTGCCAGGTATATCACCCAAGCTCAGTATCCTCTCTCACTCCAGAGCCTGAGGACTTAAGTCTATCATTTCTGACCTTCTCAGGAAAAAGCTGCTCCGCCTAACCTCTTCACCTTTTAACACCCCCATACTTGCAGTTAAAAAGTCTAATGGAACCTACCACCTGGTTCAAGACCTCTAGCTCATTAACTCTGCAGTGGTCCCTCTCCATCCTGTAGTGCATAACCCTTATACTCTCCTATCCACCATCCCTTCTGGAACCTCTCACTTCTCAGTTCTAGATCTCAAAGATGCCTTCTTTTCTATTCCTCTCAGTCCTCAGTCTCAAAATATCTTTGCTTTCACCTGGACTGACCCTGACACTCACCTGTCTACACAGCTGACCTAGACTGTTCTGCCACAGGGATTCAGAGACAGTCTATACCTATTTGGTCAGGCTCTGGCCTCTGACCTGCTTTCTCTGTCTCTCTCTGGCTCTAAACTAATACAGTATGTAGATGATATTTTACTCTGTAGCCCATCCTTACAGGTTAGCCAAACTAACACCTCTGCTCTCCTAAATTTCTTATCCAGCTGAGGTTACAGGGTATCTCCTTCTAAAGTTCAGCTGTCAACTCCCCAGGTCACCTATTTGGGTCTATCCATTATTCCAACTCACAAGGCTATTACTGTAGATAGAAGCGTCTAATCCAGTCCCTCACAGTCCCTTCTACTAAACCGGAGATTTTGTCTTTCCTAGCAATACCTGGCTTCCTACGGTCTTGGGTTCCATCTTTTTCTCTCTTTGCTTGCCCCTTATAAGAGGCAGCTCAGGGCTCGCCACATAAACCCCTCCTTCATCCTGTCACTAAACCTTTCCAAAAGCTCCAACAGGCTCTTCTTCAGGCTCCAGCACTTCCATCTCCCAGACTTAACATGTCCCTTCTCCCTCTATGTAGCAGAGAAAGAAGGATTTGCCCTGGGAAATCTAGGGCATCAGCTGGAACCCTCTTTTGCTCCTGTAGCCTATCTGTCAAAGAAGCTAGACCTTACAAGTCAGGGCTGGGCACCTTGCATCCATGCCTTAGCAGCTGCAGAGCTCCTTATTCGGGAATCAAAGCTAAGCTTTGGGTCATCCATTACCGTTTTCTCTCATCATAATCTGTCCCATCTTTTAACTTATAAAGGCTTACAAACTTTACCTCCTTCCCAGGTTCTTTCTCTCCAGGTGGCATTATTAGAGGATGCCACACTTTCCGGACTTGTCCACCTCTTAATATTTCAAGCCTCCTCCCTCAACCTAATGCTGACTATTCTCCTTCTCATTCCTGCACTGAAACCTTAGAGGAACTGTTACCTCTCCCTTCACACATACAGGAGAGCACATTTCCTCAGGCTACTTATACCTGGTAGACAGATGGCAGCTCCTTTTTATATGAAGGGACCCATAAAGCAGGTTATGCCATAGTGTCAGATACTAAGACAGTAGAGGCACAGGCATTACCCACACACACCACTAACCAACAGGCTGAGTTGATAGCTCTCACCTGTGTCTTCCAATTGGCACAGGGACAATCTCTAAATGTTTACACAGACTCCAAATATGCTTTTCATATCCTCCTGTCTCACGCTGCTATTTGGAGGGAGCGTGGCCTTCCCACAGCAAAAGGGGGATCCATATCTAACTCAGGCCAAATAATGGCCATGCTGGAGGCTTCCCACCTCCCCAGGGCTATAGGAATTGTCCACTGCCGGTCTCATCAGACCGATAGCTCGATCATCTCCAAGGGAAACAACCAGGCTGACCAGGCAGCCAGGACAGTGGCCCTCCAGGGCCAAGTCTCACCTCACCCACCACAGGGAATCCATACAGTACAGCCTACACTCTCATAGGGAACACCAGACACTAGACAAATTCTTTCCTATCTACACCAGCTCTTTCATCCTAATAATCTTGCTTTGTCTCAATTCAAAAAGCTCACCTGCAGCCCACCTGTGAGGACTTACAGTTCTTAAGAACTATTACTGCCTCCTGTGAGATCTGCCAAAAAACAGATCCCAATACTAAGTACAAGAGTCAGCCTTTTCCCACCCACCAGGCTAGAGGTTCCCTTCCATATGGCCACCATCAGGAAAGTTAAATATCTCCTCGTGATGGTAGACTCATTTTCAGATTGGGTGGAAGGATATCCGGTTTCTAATAAGCGGGCTCAGACAGTTGCAGACCTCCTTCTCCAAAAAATTATTCCTCGGTTTGGGGTTCCTGGTTCTTCAGTCTGACAATGGCCCAGAGTTCACCTCTCAGATTTCTCAGACACTAGCTAAAAATCTTAACATTCCTTGACATTTTCATATCCCATACCGTCCTCAATCCTCAGGAAAGGTAGGGCGTACCAACCGGTATTTAAAAACTATTCTTACTAAGATGTCACAGGAACTTCATCTCGACTGGGTAAGATTATTGCCTCTAGCTCTTCTCAGGCTCAGGGCTCTTCCTAAAAAGCTTCTTTCAATTTCTTGGTTTGAACTAACGTATGGAAGGCCAGTTCTAATACCAGGTTGTTTCATCCAACCCTCCAACTGTTCCAGATAGCCTGTTAACTCTGCTTTTATGTCAACTAAGGTCTATTCTATGGAGCTACTCAGACTGTTTATTACCTCAGCCATGTGACAATAATTGTCCACCTCCAATCCACATTGGGGATCAGGTTCTTCTCTTCCCTCCAGGCCAGCACCCTTCACCCCTTTCCCCTAAGTGGCAGGGATCCTTCAAGGTAATTCTTGTGACTCCTACAGGTGCTAAACTCAAGAGCTTTCCTCACTGGGTCCATCTGTCTCATCTAAAACCTTTTATCTCACCTCCATCCCAAAAAAAATCTTTCTTCATATAGTGAAACAAACAGGGCCTCTCACTCTCAAGCTCCAGAGGATATCAGAATCCACTGCCTTGTCACCAATTTCAGAGGAATACGGTATCACCCCTTCCTTTCCCAACCAGAGCCACACAGAGCCGGAGGCAAAAAGGACCATCAAAAATATTCAGGTGGTAAGGAAAAATATAATTCAACAATCTATCATTGTTGAATACTCAGTAACTGATCACCTGCATTTCCTAAATGCTAACCTAATAAGGGAAACAGGTGTCTTAAATAAACTACCTCTAATAAGGCTTGTCTCAGAAAAAAATTAGGCAGAGTACTAAGGCCAGATCTACCTCAGATAAATGTTACATGTATCCATCTGGGCAGGCCAGATCTACCCCTCAGATTAATGCCAACTCCAAAAAAAATAAATAAATAATGATTCTTTTTTCTCTAAGCTTTTTCTATGTCAACAGTATCTTGTCAAACAGAAGGTTCCCAGCCACAGCATGGATGGACAGCTGCAGAACAAGGGGATGGCAGAACATCATTCCAGAACCTCCCCACCATCATCCCAGGACTTCACAAGCTACCCTCCCATTCCCTGCCAAGAGCCAACCGACACCCACTATTCAGCTGGAAGCAGTCTTTGAGAGAAATGTCGCCCCATACACACTCAACCACGTTTTGTTTTTTTTTTTTAAAGGAAGAGTCAGGGATGAAGGGTTCACAACACACCCCCATGGTTGGGCATGTTTGAAGACCTGGACACTTCCACCTAGCCAGTTCCAGGTCAAAATAGCCATTTCCAGGTCAAGGCATGTCACATGACCAGGATCCATGATGTTTTAATGGTTACGCAAGCGTGCAACATAGCCATGTGATCTATGCGCATGCATGGAGTAGTTATGTCGACCTGTGCACGCCCAGCCTTTATAAGCCGGCACCATATTCCCCGCTCCTTCTTCTTCTCTACACACGTGTCTCCCACAGGCCTGGGCACTATCTGTCCCTTTCATCTTAAACTCTTATTAAAGGATTCTGTCGTGTTTCGTGACATTTCCTCGCAGGGTAAGAGCGCCCTAAAATAACACCTACAACCCACAGGGACCCCACCACAGAGGACTCCTATCAGAAACAGGTGGTCATTGATGGGGAGACATGTCTGCTGGACATCTTAGACACAGCAGGTCAATAGGAATAGTGCCATGTGGGACCAGTACATGCGCACATGAGAGGGTTTCCTCGGTGTGTTTGCCAACAACAACACCAAGTCCTTTGAAGATATCCATCAGTACAGGGAGCAGATCAAGCAGGTGATGGACTCAGACGATGTGCCAATGGTGCTGGTGGGGAACAAATTTGACCAGGCTGCTTGTACTGTTGAGTCTCAATAAGCCCAAGACCTTGCCCGCTGCTACGGCATCCCCTACACTGAAACATCAGCCAAGACCCAACAGAGGATGCTTTCTACACACTAGTATGTGAGATTCAGCAGCACAAACTGCAGAAGCTAAACGCTCCCAGTGAGAGTGGACCTGGCTGCATGAGCTGCAACTGCGTGCTATCCTGATGCCAGATGGCAGTACTCCAGCTGGTGGTCGTCCTGCTCTTCCTGGATCTGGCTGCGGCCCAGAGGGACCCACACCAACCTCATCAGGTGACCTGGGCAGTGATCAGTGCTGACAATGGAAAGATCTTCAACAGAACAAGTGAGACTGTCCCTGAAACCTGGTGGCCTGAGATTTTCTTGGATCTTCGTGACCTTTGTCATACATATGCCTTCCTTTAGGAAATGACAATATGTCCATGTATCTATCAGTACATATTCCTCTCTAATTTTTGCCTCTGCCCATTCAGGTGAGAAGGATAAGGATGTGAAGAATCATTGTCTTCATGCTTTTGCTTATATGGGAGTGCCAAAATGCATAAAGACTGATAATAGTCCTGCCTACAGCAGTGGGGGGGAGGGATTTAAAATTCTGTCAAGATTTTTCTACTGTTAGTAAGACTGCTATTTCCTATAACCCTTAAAAACAGGCTATAGTAGAATGTTGCCATCATACCTTAGAAATATATTTTGCTAAAGTAAAAAGGTGGAAGCTAGGGACTCATCTTTTCTCTCCACATTCTGTTCTTTTCCTTGTTTTAGATATTTAAAAAATTTTAATGGTGGATTCTGCTGCAGACAGGAACTGGAAAGTTCATGTTGCAAATTATCCTCTGGTTCGATGGAAGGATCTTTGTACAGGCACTTGGAAGGAACCCGATCCGGTGCTGGTATGGGCCCCAGAGTCTGTTTGTGTAGCAAGAGCTGGCCCCCGAACACAGGAGAGACAGCCCCGACCCTCACCACAGGCAAGGGTGAACTGTCCCTGAGGGCATGGACTGACTAGATCAGCTATCACTCAGGCCCAAAGCTGGGCTTTGGGTTGGTACACCCTACCATCTATCCCATCTACAAGCTGTCAGAGCTTGTGAAAGAACTGGTCCTGTAGAACAATTACCTGCAGGATGTCCAAGACTCAGGATGGCCACAGGATATCCCAGTAGAGTTCTAGTGAGGCTCTGGAGAGGACGACATACCAGAAACCAAAGTCCTTGAACCAGAGCAGTGACTCACTGCAATGAACGTTTGCCAGTAAAGCTGACTGAACAAAAGATTATGCGATGTAACACACTGAAGCCTCCAATACCACCAGGACAAATCAAGAAGTGTAGGGGAGGCGGGCACAGAGGGTTTGCTGATTCTATGGGTGTTTTGGGTTTCTTTTGTTCTTGTTTTTGTTGGTTTGCTTGCTTGGTTGGTTTTGATTCTACTGCAGGGGTGAGGGGAGGAGTTGGAGGGACAGGAGTTGAACAGAATTGGGGTGCATGATGTAGAACTCCCAAAGAATCAATAAAGAAGTTAAAAGAGAACAGAATGGAGAACATTATTACAATGCAGGCATTTACGACTCTGTACAGTTCTACAATGGATGGTTTGAAAATGTAAAAATTAAATGACCAACTAAACTGGAATTGACAGAATGCTGATTATAATTATTATCAGTTTAGTAATTCATATTTTATCCTTTAAGAAGTAGTTTAATAACTGTGCCAGATATGAAAAATTAACTGGTAAGACAAGGCTTGGAAAGACCTGCTATTGAAACTAAGAAAAGTATTCACTAGATAAAATGTGGTACATATACAAAATGGAGTACTACTCAGCAGAGAAAAACAATGACATCATGAGGTTTGCAGAAAATGGATGAAACTAGAAAATATCCTGAGTGAGATAAACCAGACTCAAAAAGACAAACATGGTATGTACTCCACTCATAAGTGGATACTATATGTAAAGCAAAGGATAACCAGACTTCAACTCACAGCTCCAGGGAGGCTACCTAGTAAAGAGGACCCTAAGAAAGAAACAGGGATCGCCCAACAACAGAGAAATGGATGAAATCTAGATGAGCAAACTGGGGGTGGGGGTAATGGAGGGCAAGGGTCAGGGGGAAGACAGCTTAGGGGAGTGGGAGATCCCAGCTGGATCAGGAGCAGAGAGGGAGAAAAGGGAGGGAGATACCATGATGAATGAAGACCTCATGGAAATAGGAAGAAGCAGAGTGCTACAGAGGTCCCCGGAAATCCACAAAAATATCTCTACTATAGACTACTGGCAATAGTCGAGAAAGTACCTGAGCTGACCTGCTCTGGTGATCAGATGGCCGAACACCCTAACTGTCATCATAGAACTCTCATCCAGTGACTAGTGGAAGCAGATGCAGAGATCCACAGCCAAACCCCAGGTGGAGCTACAGGAGTCCAATCAGTGAGAGAGAGGAGGGTTTATATAAGCAAGAGATATTGAGACCATGATTGGAAAAAGCACAGGGAGAAATAACGAAACTAGTGGAAACACATGAACTGTGAACCAATAGCTGAGCAGCTCCCATTGAACTGGACCGGCCCTCTGGGTAAGTGTGTTGGGATCAGAATGGCTCTGACCCCAATAAGACTGCCCCCACCTCCCCTGTTCTGAGTGCACTGAGGTCAGGCTGTTCTGCAGATGTTTTGCTGATCAGTACATATCATGATTTGGCAGCTTTGGCTTCCTGGGGCATGCTGGCCATTCCTTGACCCTGGGTGCTTGGTAAACAATTCTGTTTGTTCCTCCTTGTGAAAGGGTATATAAGATAGGGAAGAAAGAATAAAAGAGTCCTGATGCTCGCAACTTAACTGGTGTGTGTTGTGTTCATCCCAACTTCCCCTGCCAGATTTCGGACTCAATTGCCATGCGGGATCGCTCCTGGGCTAGAGAACGGAGTGAATTGCGAACATGAGTAATTAAGGTATGTACCATGGGGAACACTACAAGTAAATCTCAGATGGCCACTGAGATCACTAAGGTTTTAAAACAGCAAGGAACAGAAATTAAGCAAAGTACCGCAGCCGCATTTGTTACAATTGTTGCAGAAATCAGTCCTTGGTTTTTAACTGGAGGGGGATTGAACATCCCTGATTCGGAACAAGTGAAACAGGACTTACAAAGGGCCTTCCTGAGACGGGCCCAGATTTACCTATACCTACATTTTACTTATGGAGATTAGTTAAAGATGCCTTGCTATCAGAGAAGGTTAAAGTACAAGAACAATTAGCTGAGGCTACTACAATTCTTAAAAAGGTTCAAGAGGAAGAAACTAAGTAATCTGTAAGTGCTGTTGATGAGACATGTTAGGGGGCACAGAGACCGAGAATCAGAAGGAGAGGACTCAGAGGAGGAGAGAGATTAGAGGAAGAAATCAAGGACTTAAAGAAAAAATTAAAACAATGTAAAGTGAAACCAAAAGAAAGTTCAGGCAAAGAGGACGCTGTTGGCACTCAGCCATCTGCGCTACCTCTACCTCCGGCCTATTATGAGGATTGGAAATGGCCAAATGTAAAAGAGTATCGAGGAGTAGCCTTCCAAAATTCAGGTGCCCATACATTCCCGGTCATAGACAGATGATCCTGCTAACCCTGGTCAGAGAATCAGACAGCATGTTGCCCTCACCTTCAAGGAAATGAGCCAGTTGAAGGAAGCTGAATCCAGTTTCGGTGCCCTGGCTCCTTTTACTTATCTTTGGTAGAATCTTACCAGACATCTAACCTAACACCCAGCGATTGGCAGCAGCTATGCCCTGCCTTTTTGTCTGGAGGTGATTACTTACTATGGAAAGGAGAGTATCAGGAAAAGTGTATAAAAATTGCCCATTTAAATGCACAAGCCAGATTTCCTCAGAGGAATTTAGTCATGCTAACTGGCTGAGGGTACACTGCCTTAGAGGCACAACTTGTTTATGATCCTGGGGTATATGCACAAATAGCTACTGCCATAATCCAATCTTGGAAAGCAATGCCTAATAAAGCGGCAGGTGATCAACTGGTTCAGGGCCCATCTGAGGTTTATCACAATTTTGTTTCACGCTTGTTACAATTAGCTATAACTTCGTCCAGGGAAGCTGATCAAGCCATGCCAACAGTAAATAGTTGGCTTTTGAAAATGCCAATAAATACTGTAAGGAAGCCTTAAGATCTCATAGAAGTAAGAGTTTGAAAGATTATATCAGGATCTGTAGAAATACAGAAGGGAATCACATAACGGGACAGGTGCTAGCTGCATCCATATGCCATGGCCTTGGAGGGGCTGCAGGTAACACAGGACAGCGCAACTGTTTTGGTTGTGGACAAGCAGGACATTTTAAAAGGGACTGTGCTAATAACAGACAACAGACTAATCCTGGCATCTGTCCACGATGCCAGAAAGGGGCTCACTGGAGTAGCGACTGTTGTTCAAAAAACAGACATTGAAGGGGAAACCCTTACAGCCAGCAAACGGCCAAGGGGGCCCGCTCCGGTACCCCCGAAAAGCCCAAGTGTACGGGGCAATGAGCCCTTCCAGTATACCAGGGAGTGGCAGGATTCAGTTCGTCCCTCAAGGCAATCCCTTCATGTTGAGAACCTCGCCAGAGGAACCCCAGGAGTGCAGGACTGGACCTCAGTATCACTGTCAGAGCACTCCTAACTCCTCAAATGGGACCGCAGCAGGAGTGTATGGACCCTTACCACCCAACACCATGTGCCTTATATTGGGCCGAAGCAGTGAAGCCTTGAAAGGGGTCACAGTTCTTCCAGGAGTCACAGATCAAGATTATCAAGGAGGACTTAAGATTATGACCACTGTTCAAAGAGGAGTTATAGTCATTCCCCAAGGCTCAATTACTATTGATTCCCAGGGTATCTACACATAATCCAACTATTAACCCTGTTAGAGGCACTGGGGGGGGGTTGGCTCCACAGGTCATGCCGCCTTTTAGGTTGCTTCTTTACAGGACAGACCCCCAATTACAATTAACTATAGATGGGAAGGTTTTTAAGGGAATTCTGGATACTGGGACAGATGTTTCTGTTCTGGCTTACAAACACTGGCCTAAAGCCTGACCCCTCTTAACCAGTTGTGGTGGCGCATGCTGGTAGGATTTGCTGAAGGAAGCAGAGGCAGGAGGATCACGAGTTCAAGGCAGGCGTGGACTACACATTTTTCCACATGAAATGTTCTCGTCAAGAAGCTAAAAAAATTACATCCACCTGTCCCACCTGCACCCCCTTTTTAAATTCTCCAGTTCTGGGAGTGAATCCCCGAGGTCTCCGTTCCAATGATATTTGGCAGATGGTTGTTACACATGTGCCCTCCTTCGTGTGCTTAAGTATATTCATGTTTCAGTAGATACATGTTCAGGAGCTATCTTTGCCTCCTTACATCGAAGAGAATGCCAAAAAGATGTACAAAGCCATTGTATTCAAGCTTTTGCTTACCTTGGAGTTCTCAGACAAGTAAAAACAGATAATGGCCCAGCTTATACGGGCAGAAGGTTTGCACAATTTTGTGCTGCCTAGTCTACTCATCATGTTACTGGCATTCCTTATAATCCTCGAGGCCAAGCTATAGTTGAATGAGCACATGCTACCATCAAGCAGTATTTAATTAAAATAAAAGAGGAGGAGATTATGGGGCCAGAATCAGGACCAAATATAAAATTATCATGTTTATACATTTTAAATTTTTTAGTGGTTGATAAACAGGGCCCTACTATTGGTGAAATCACTAAGACCACTTCATGTAGTTAAAATGGTTTATTTTGTGAGGTAGCTTACAAGTGAAGGGATAGGTAATGGGACTCGCAAAGGTGTGGTGCAGTCCGGCAGTGTTCTCTGGAGAACTCTGCTCGGTCTGCCTCCAGTGACCAGGGTCCAGGAACAAAGAGAGCCGGCGCATCCGGGTCTCCAGTCTCCAGGGTCCTCTCTTGGCCCCGCCTTGTAGGCGTGACAGTTACCGAAGCCTCAATGGGGTTTGGAACTTCCAGATCAAAGCTGGAATGGCTACTCACTACACTTTACTGCCATGACCCGACATTTTCAGGGCTGGCCTATGGTACAGGCGCAGGTTAGGTGAAAAGTTCTGTCTACAGGTATTTGGAAAGACGCTGCCCTGATTCTGGCTAGGGTAAGGGGAGCTGTGTGTGTTTATCCTCCAGATGCTGAGTTACCAGTGTGGGCTCCCGAGAGGTGTGTTCATCCAGTGGAAATGTCTATGGCTGATGGAAATGCTGCTTCTGATTTATCAAGTGACGTCGGAGACGGTGTATTTGAGTCTGGTAAAAAAATCCCCCAGTGCTGATGCCTGTGGGGATACATAGCCCTATTTTCCTTCTGTTTATACTAGTAATTTTGACTAGAGTCCGTCGGTCAGCCAGAGGAGCACAAACACTCGGGATCCCCCAGAGACAGGCATGGGGGGGACACTCGGCCAAAGGTAGGCATTGGGCGGTCGGGGCAGGCGGTTGAGGCAGGCGGTCGAGGGGGACCATGCAGAAGGGAACCCCAACAGACGGCAAGAGCACACCCCTTCCTTGGATCGCTAGAGAAGAGACTTTTCTCACTGAGGGTGGGAGAGACCCAGCCTGACGGGCCTCCAGCCATGGCAGCTAAGAGCAGCGCACGTGCAACGTGCACACTTGATCACCAGAGAGGAAAGGGAATGAATGCGGGTGGGCGTGGGGAGGTCTGCAGTATTGGTAAGGCTCTCTTCTGGGGCGTGCCTTGAGCATTCGTGAACAGGGGAACCAGGGCAGAGACAAAAAACGCCCCCCCCAAGAAGCCAGGCCTCTCGAGCACCCACCAGGTGGCAATGGCCGGGAGTGTTTACAGACTAACCCCTCTAAAGAAGGTAGTAACAAAACAGGCCGGCCCCGTCAACGCTCAACACAAACACCAACACACAGAGAAGGCAGTTAAGTTAGCATGGTGGGTGGCTATAAAGTGAAAATATCTTACATTTAAAGTAAATTTGCAATGAATCATAAAATTACTTCATGGCAACAATTTTGAATGTCTGTATGGTATAAATTCAAAAACCAATTACTTATGAGAGTCAGTGTTTGGGGGTCTGAATAAGATTGTACATGTCACAACAACCGTATTTTATTTGTATAGATAGCAAAGGGAAACCTTATGAGGTTTGTAGTCAGCCATTCATGTCCCTGACATGATGCTGTTGGATGTGATGTGACATAACCAAGGTTCCAGTGGCCAGAGGCCAAATTGGTAGCCTACTCTTATACTTTCAAAGTTCAAAACAGCGAGCAACAGAAAATCATCTAGTACATTTAGTTCTAGTGCACTAGGGTTTGGGGATACAGGTTACTTTAGATATGAATCAGTAGTAATATTCTATTGTACAAATTTGTATAGTCATAGCATCTGTTTATCCCTGAAACTATTTTTAAATTCAGATTATATCTTGATAGAAAGAGATGGGGGGAGGGAGGCTGGTGAGATGGCTCAGAGGTTAAGGGCACTCACTGGCTGTTGTTCCAGAGGTCCTGAGTTCAATTCTCAGCAACCAAATGGTGGCTCACAACCATCTATAACAAGATCTGGCCTGCTTCTCATAGTTATACACAAGTTTCAATGGTTAAGAAACCTGGCATTTCACATAGCTGCATATAACCAGTGAGGGGACCATTCTACGCAACGATTTGCATTATATTGTTACTTCAAGGCATACAGGACTTAAGTGAAATCATTTTCTGTGAACCATTGTTTGAGATGTCTCTTCTGCTTTTGGAAAACAAGTGATGGAACAAGAGAAAAATTTGCCTTTGTGTTTCTAATTCTCTCTTCTCAGTTGCTTTAATAGAAAACTGATAAAAATACATCACAGGGTGTAGTGCTGCTGAGGTCATTGACTACCATGGGCCTGACATAAGCTTCAGTCTTGGCGGGTGTGGCTGCAGCCTGTTACATTTCTAACGTGTAGATCTCATAACTTATGAACAGTCAGTCACTCAGTAAATACACAGCATTTTACTTGATCTATGTTGACTACAAAAGAAAAAAACCTAGCTGCCATTAACTGACCTCAGCCCTAGTCCCCTAGGCCTAGAACAGAGTTAAAGCTGGAAACCTCTATTGCATTAAACACTGAACAAATAAACACATATATAGAATTTCAACTTTCAGAACGTAAACATAACTTTTGTCTATGTAGATATCAAACATAGTCCCCGGCAGTTGTGATTGCATATCCAATGTAGATCAGTGAGACCACTGCCATTAGTTACATGGATTTTATGACTAAAGTGAGAGTGAGCCACTCTTCTGGGGTACCAGGCCCTGATAATACAGAAGAATCCTATGGAAAAATAATTTTTTCTGGCAATGGTTCTACTGTAAACATGATGGATGAATCATTTTTCTTGATGAACTCAGAAATGTTTTAAAATTTTGGTTTATAACCAGTAAGTAACTGCCCATTTGGTGCCCAATGTTTCTTCTTTGTGAGTGGGTAAGCAACAAAAAAGGGGCACAATGAATTTCTTTGTTTTCCTGATGATGATTTTCTGCATTGTAGAATTAGTACAGAAACATTTCATACAGTGGAAAATTTATCCAAGAAAGGTTAAAAGAAGCTGGAAAGATGGCTCACTGCCTAAGAGCACAGACTTCTCTTCCAGATGACCCAAATTTGGTTCCCAGCACCCACATCAATTGGCTTACAACTGCTTGGAACTCTAATTCCAGGAAATCTGATGCCTCTTCTGGCTGCTATGGACAACTGTACTCAGATGCACATTCTCATACACGTGCACAGATGTATGCATATAATTAAGAGATGAAAAATCTTTGTTTTTTATTTTAAAAAAGGATACTAGCACCATGTTTTCGTTTTTTTCTGGTGAGACTCTGATTTAGAATAGTCTTTCATTGCAGACTCTGTCGACTTAAATACATAGAAATATTTTATTTTATTATTATCCTATAGAAAGACTGTTTTTGAATGACCAACAGAGAGGGAGTATATTTGGAAGAGAGGAGAGGTAGGAAGGAGTTGAGAATAGTAGAAGGGAAAAACATAAACAGAATATATTATGTGAGGAAAACCTATTTTGAAAGGGAAAAAGAGAAATTAGAAAAATTAGAATGACATAAAATACTAAGAATACTAAAAAACAGGGGACACTAGAATCCTAACACAATAACATGGGTCACAATGTTACTTCTCTGTTTAAAAAGAAACAGAACTGTTATTTGAGAAACAACTGTTCCATTTTTTAAAAAGCAAGTGATTCTAAAGTATTTAGGTCCCTTTCCATTAGTAAAATAGCATGCCCTTATTGGTGACAGCATGAAAATGAGCAACTTCTAGTGTGTAGAGTATATGCTAGGCAACCTGACCGCAAGATGTTTTATTTCCCTGTCTTATCGGGGGTCTGTATTTTCCCATTAACTAGAGGCTCCGTTCTTGTCCCTGACATCTCCCCCTTCTTAGTAATAAATCTAAGGGCCAACATAAACCAGGTTCAAATGGTCTAAAAGGAGGGCTCTGAAAGAGGCTTTGCATGGAGGATTACCGAGGCCCTGTCCCTCTAAAGGTTGTGAAAAGAGGTCCGAGAGGGAAGGTCTCTCCAGACTCAAGCACCAAGGGCGTCTCCATAGTGTGGGAATCAATGGACCATGCAGTTTTTTTTAGGGAGTGGAAATGGGTAAGCACAAGGCTGCTACTGTCTGTAACTCCAGCTCCAGGGCATCCAATATGGATATACGTGCAGGCAAAACTATGAATGCACATGATATAAATTAAAATAAATTTAAAAAAACAATCCTGTACAATAAAACAATGTCTGGAGGCATCATGATCCCTAACTTCAAGCTCTACTAAAGAGCTACATTAATAAAAACAGCTTCGTACTGACATAAAAACTGATTTGCGGACCAATGGAATCAAATTGAAAAACCTAACATTAATCCACACACCCATGAACATATAATTTTTGACAAAGAAGCCAAAATTGTACAATGGAAAAAAGAAAGCATCTTCAATGGTACTGGCATAACTGGATGTCAACATGTCCAAGGCTACAAATAGATCCGTATCTGTCACCGTGCACAAAACTTAAGTCCAAGTGGATCAAAGACCTCAACATAAATCCAGTTACTCTGAACCTGATAAAAGAGAAAGTAGGAAGTCGTCTTGAATGCATTGGCACAGGAGATCACTTCCTAAATATAACACTGAGAGAAACAATCAATGGGACCTCTTGAAACTGAGAAGCTTTTGCAGAGCAAAGGACACGGTCAATAAGACAAAGCAACAGCCTACAGAATGGGAAAAGATCTTGACCAATCCCACATCTGATAGAGGGCTGATATTGAGAATATATAAAGAACTCAAGAAATTAGACATCAAAGTGCCCAACAGCCCAATTAAGAATTGGGCTATAGAGCTAAACAGAGAATTCTCAACAGAGGAAGCTCAAATGGCTGAAAGACATTTAAGGAATTGCTCAACATCCCTAATCATCAGGGAAATGAAAATGAAGATGACTCTGAGATACCACCTTGTACCTGTCAGAATGGCTAAGATCACAAACACTGAAGACACCTTATGCTGGAGAGGATGTGGAGCAAGGGGAACTCTCCTCCACTGTTGGTGGGAATGCAAGCTTGTACAGCCACTTTGGAAATCAATATGGCACTTTCTTAGAAAATTGGGAATCAATCTCATCCAATGACCTAGCTATACCACTCTTGGGCATACACCCAAGGAATGCTCAATCATACCACAAGGGCACTTGCTCAGCTATGTTCATAGCAGCATTGTTTGTAATAGCCAGAACCTGGAAACAACCTAGATACCCTTCAACTGAAGAATGGATAAATCAAATGTGGTACACATACACAATGGAATACTACTCAGCAGAGAAAAACAGTGACATCATAAGGTTTGCAGGCAAATGAATGGATCTAGAAAAAAATCATCCTAAGTGAAGTAACCCAGACTCAGAAAGACAAACACGGTATGTGCTCACTCATAGGTGGATACTAGATGTAAAACAAAGGATAAATACACTGCTACTCACAACTCCAGAGAGGCTACCTAGTAAAGAGGACCCTAAGAAAGACACAGGGATCGCCCAACGACAGAGAAATGGATGAGATCTACATGAGCAAACTGGACGTGAGGGGGGTAATGAAGGGCAAGGGTTGGGGGAAAGAGAGCTTAGGGGAGCGGGAGATCGCAGCTGGATCAAGAACAGAGAGTGAGAACAAGGAAAGAGAGACCATAATAAATGAAGACCCCATTGGAATAGGAATAACCAGAGTGCTAGAGACGTCCCCAGAAATCCACAAAGATACCTCCACAATAGACTACTGGCAATGGTCGAGAGAAAATCCTAATGACCTACTCTGGTGATCGGATGGCCAAACACCCTGTCAGGATAGAACTGTCATCCAATGACTGATGGAAGTGGATGTAGAGATCCACGATCGGGCCCCAGGTGGAGCTCCGGGAGTCCAATCGGCAAGAGAGAAGAGGGATTGTATGAGCGAGAGATGTTGAGACCATGATCGGAAAAAGCAGAAGGACAAATAGCAAAACTAGTGGAAACATATCAACTATGAACGAATGGCTGAGGAGCCCCCATGGAACTGGACTGGGCCCTCTGGATAAGTGAGACAGTTCATTAGCTTGAACTGTTTGGGAGGCCCCAGGCAGTGGGACCACAACCTGTCCTTAGTGCATGAGCTGACTTTTGGGAGCCTGGGGCCTATACAGGGACACTTTGCTCAGCCTGGGTAAAGGGAGGAGGGGACTGGACCTGCCTCGACTGAATCTACCACGCTGGACTGAATCCCCAGGGAGCCCTTACCCTGGAGGAGATGGGAATGGGGGTTAGATTGCCGGGAGGGTGGGGGCGAGAGGAGGGAGGACAGGAGAATCCATGGCTGATATGTAAAATTAAATTACTTATTAAAATTGAAAAAAAATTAGGTTGCTCATCTAAGAAAATGCTTTAAGGTCTACAAAGATACTTTTCGGTTGATCATACAACTTATAATAGAAAGTGATTTTACGTACAAAACTCTGAACTCACAAAGATAAGAGAGATAATAGATAATAGAGTACTTTCTCCAAAGTTGCCAAATACAAATGGATTGGACACTGTGAATGTCTTACCTTATAGTTTTCATAATTTTATTTATTGTATACAGTTTATTGATGTTAGAGAACAGAGCCCTTTATTGGATTACAAGCTAGAGAAGTTGGGACAATATTTTCGTACACTGTGTGAAGATGTGTCTTTGTCCTTCCTCACCTGCCTAAGGTACCTTCTAATTGGTTTATTAAGAGCTGAACAGCCAAAAGGATAGGCAGGTGAGGATAGGCAGGATGACTTCGGGACAGAGACAGGAACTATGAAAAAGAGTATCAGGTGGGAGATTTGCCAGTCATACATGGAGGAAGTCAGATATGTTACCAAGGACAGGTAATGAGGCATGTGACAGAATGTAGATTAATAAAAAAAAAGGGTTAAGTTTTAAGAGCTGGTTTGAAACAAGCCCAAGCTAAGGCCAGGGCTTTCATAATTAATGAAAAGTCTCAATGTCTTTCTTCAGAAGGTAGAGGTCAAAAGAAAGACTCATCACTCTCCATATTCCTGCCTTCAATTACAGAAGACTTAGGCTTTACTGGAGGCTTGGCCACAGCTAGGGACTCAAGATAAGACACTGCCCACCTCCTTCTACCACTCTTCAACATCCCTCAACAGGAACCCCTTTCCCAGGGCTCCATACTCTTGCCTGGAGACCCAGAAGTTTTACAGGAGACCAGATTAGTTCTAGGGACCCCAGAAAAACACAGGCCACAGACACACGCTAAAATCTCACCAACAACCACAGACTGCATGCCCTCCCCTAGGCTCCTTATCCTGGTCTACAGGTTTGAAAAAAGACTTGGCCTTACAGGAGGCCATGCTGAATCTAGGGACCCAGGCCCCAAAAACCCCAGCAGAGACACCATACTGGACTGAATACTTACAGTTACTAGAACACTTATGCCAGAATACCAAAGAGGAAATGGAAACCATGGGAAAAAACACCCATCCAACAAAAACAAATGGAAGAATAAACACCTAGCCCAATAATCATCCCAAATATAGATGCCTAAATACCAGTGTAGGAATACAATCAATAAAAGGGACAATATGTCACCACCAGAATTCAGCTATCCTACAACAGCAAGAAGACCTGAACATAGTAACACAGCTGAAACAAGAAAATAATCTTAAAAATAACTTTATGAAAATGATTGGTAGAGAGGAAGCAGCACAGAGATAGCACTGAGCCGGTGCAAAGCTGAGTGTGAGCGCAGAGCTGGGGACCTGACTGTGAGAATTCCCTAATGTTAGAATTCCTAGTCACTCCCTCAGCTACTTTACTTAGCATGTGACTGCAAGATGCTTAGTCATCCCAGGGCCTTAGTCCTACCTAATATGTGTGCTGTGTGATCATGTAATCTATGTGCGTGTGTGGTGTAAGCTCATATGCGCATGTGCGGGGAGGGGGTGCTATGGGATGTTCTGTATGTTAAATGTGTTGCTCTGACTGGTTAATAAATAAAACAATGATTGGCCAGTAGCCAGGCGGGAAGTATAGGCGGGACAAGCAGAGAAGAGAATTCTGGGAAGTGGAAGGCTGAGGCAGAGAGACACTGCCAGCTGATGCCATGAGAAGATGTTAAGATACTGGTAAGCCACAAGCCACGTGGCAATTTATAGACTAATAGAAATGGGTTAATTTAAGATATAAGAATAGTAAGAAGCCTACCACGGCCATACACTTTTCAAGTAATGTAAGTCTCTGTGTGTTTACTTGGTTGGGTCTGAGCCGCTGCGGGACTGGCGGGTGAGAGCGATTTGTCCTGACCAAGGGCCAGGTAGGACCAGGAAAACTCTAGCGACAGCGGGGGACCTAAAAAACCAGGTTCCACTTATTCCTCCCCTCTCTTCCTGCACGGTCATTCCATAGGCCCATGCACATCCTTTTCCTTAATAAACTCTTACAGTGGGTTTTGTTGTACCTTGCAGCTTTTCTCGCACGGTAAACAGCCCTGCTTAATGAACAGCATTGCGCAGCTTAGTAAATAATGTCAGTGCCGAAACGAATCAGGCCCTCCTAGTGCTCTGTGCCCAGGACCCTGGACCGAGGTTTACTCTATCTAAAACTGCCCACTTTTTCATTTGCCTAGCAGCCTGACCGCTTAACACAATATCAGCTGCTTCAATTGGTGAGTTTTCCCTTTCCAGCCAGCGTGAAACAGTCCCCTCGACCCGTGGGAACAACTGTAGATTACCCAGCATCCCTCTGGTGTCCCTGGGATTGGGGGAACTCCTGTCCATGCCCTTTATCGGCTACAGTCGGCCTCCCATTGCAGGCTTCAATCTCTAGCCATTTCCCATGACTGAGGTCTGAGGTATCATTCTCTTGCTTAATGAAGCATTGAATGACTTGTGCCTGCCACTGTCAGACCCCCGTCCTTGGGCTACAAAGGCCCTGGCCCTCATTCTCTGGCTTGACGAAGTATTGACTGACTTGTGCCAATCGCTGATCCTCACTTGAACTCGGGGATGCCGAGGACTGTAGTCTTGGATCACATTTTTTTCTCTCTGTGCCGCGGTCATGGGAAATAAGACTTCCTCCTATTAGTCGCACTACTCCTCTGAGAAATGCCTAAATATCCCTTAGATATTAAAAAATGGCCACCTAATGGCTCCTTGGATTCCAATATTTTAGAGGAATTATCTAACTTCTGCCAGCGAATGGGCAAATGGAAAGAGTTGTCTTATATTCAAGCTTTTTTTTTTTAACCTAAGCTCTAAATCCTGCCTTCTAGAATCTTTCTCTTCAGCTCACATGCTCCTTGCCATGGAACCTGAACCTGAGGAATCTTTGACTACTGCTTTGGACTCTGCAAATGAATCTGCCTGCTTTTCTGGAGTCCGTTCCCCTGGCTCCTCCCCTAGCTCTCTCCTCCTCTCCAATATTGGGCCGCTCCAATTGCCCAACTCTGGCAACAGCCTTTATTCCACCTATTACTCGTTCTCGAGCTACTACGGGATCTGACGTTGGCCATGCAGACCCAGCAACCATTCTCCCTTTGTGAGAGTTGGCCAGGGTGGATGGACTAGTTAAGGTTCTTACAGCCGCACATTTCATGATATATATGATCTTGCTAATAACCTACTTCCTGAGGAGTAGAGACACATTTGGGAGCAGGCTGGTACACATGTGAATGAGGTTCATCAAACCAATGCTGCCCATCCACATGGAGCCAAGGCAGTTCCCAATCAGGACTCACATTGGGATTACAATAATCAGGTGGCTCTCTCACTAGATAGTTACATGGTTTACAACCTGTCTCCTGGCAGATCTTCCTAAGGCTGCCCTCAAACCAGTAAACTACGAAAAGCTAAAAAACATAATTCAAGATGAAAGAAAATCCATCTAATTTTTTTAGAACAGCTTACAAAGGCTCTCTTACAATATAAAGGCCTAGCTCCTGAGAGCCCAGAGGGCAGACAGCTCCTTTTGACCCACTTTGTCTTATAAAGTTTCCCCCAACATCAGGGCTAAGCTTAAGCATCTATCGAGAGGGCCTCTGACCCCACAGGCAGAAGTAGTCTTAGTAGTGGCATTGACGGTGTACCATGGGAGAGATCAGAATGCCCGTAAACAAAACTGCCAAATGCTGGCACACACTATCCAACAGCCGCCTGAAAGCCTCTAGGTCCCTGTTTTAAGTATGGTAGAGAAGGCCACTGGGCTCGTGCCTGCCCTGCCCTACATGAGCCACCATCTGGGCCTTGCCCAAAGTGTCACCAAAAGGGACACTGGTCAGCTGACTGCCCCCGTGCAGCTCGTGGCATGGGGACATCAAACGAAGACCACCCTCTAGTCAATATCCTAGTGTTGGTGATAGATAACTGAAGATGCCATCTCTCACAGGGAACCTAGGGTAGTCATTACAGTATCAGGGTGATCCATTTCCTTCCTTTTGAACACTGGAGTGACTTACTGAGTCCAGAGGGAGTTTTGGGGTCCCACCTATCCTCGTCTCCCTACTGTCAGGGTAGGGTGACAGCCCTTACCTACCTCACCAGACCCGACCACTTAAATGTATTTTCAGGGGTATCCTTCTCACCCACACATTTTTAGTTGTGCCATCCTGCCGTGTGCCCCTAATGCGAAGAGATTTTTCTGGCTAATGTAGGAGCTTTTATTTAGTTTGCTCCCCCCATTTGCCTCACCAGACTTGTCAGCAGCCCCTGTCCTCCTCCTCCTCCTAGCCACCCAGCCTACTAGCTCTAACATTTCATTTTCCTTGCCAGCCTCTCAGGTAAATCCCAAAGTCTAGGACACCCAGAACCTTCCTAAGCACCATATCCCTATTAAAATCCTGTAGCAGGACACTACCAGGTCCATTACACAAGCTCAGTACCCTCTCTCACTCCAGAGCTTTAGGGGACTTAAGCTTATCATTTCTAACCAAAGAAAAAAGCATGTTGCAGGTCTCAGTCTCTCTCTCTCTCTCTCTCTCTCTCTCTCTCTCTCTCTCTCTCTCTCCAACACTAACCAATAAAATTCTGTTACCAGAGTACTAAACATTACATACAATACTATGGCTACCAGCTCAAGACTTTAAATTCCCTGTGGCTGCTTTTCAATATGTTTAAATATTCTTCTGAGCACCAGAACCAGCTTCAACCCACCTGGACAGGTCAGATCTATTTCGGGTAAGTATAATTCAAACTTTCCTGATCCCAGGACCACCCTCCCTCATCCTGGGACCCCTTGGAGATCGCCCCCCTCCCAGTTAAAATTTTTTCTAAACTCCTTCTTGTGCCTCAACAGTACCTTGTCAGACCCAAACAGTCACAGAGCCCAAAGCAGCAAAAGGCAATGGACAATTCCCAAAGCAGTGGAGGACAATCCACTACCTCAGGACGTCTTGCTACCCCAAAAGCATCATTCCCTACATCCAAAAGTTAACCAATGCCCACTGAGTCAGCTGGAAACAGTTTCTGGAGACACAGTGCCCCCATTCCCATTCATCTGCCATTTTTTATAAGGAAACAAAGAGTCTAGAATGGTAGAAATCCTTGCCACTCCCCCAATTACATGACCACATGTGCAGTGGGGCAAGATGCTTAATCATCCCAGTGCCTTATATCCTACGTGCACGGTGTGATCATGTCATTTGCACACAGTGTGATCACATAATCTATGTGCATGTGTGGTATTGCTATGTAAGCCGATGTGCACATGTGCGGGAGGGAGGGAACCTATAACAGCAGGTTTTACTTATTCTTCTCCTCACTTCCTGCATGGTCATTCCATAGGCCTATGCACATCTTTCCTATTCCCTTTCCTTAATAAACTCTTTTCATGGTGTCCCAAATTTTCTGGATGTTTTGTATTACGACTATTTTGGCTTTAGTGTTTTGACTGATGACTCTATTTTTTCTATGGTGTCTTCAGCATCAGAGATTCTCTGTTCCATCTCTTGCAGTCTGTATGTTATGCTTGCATCTGTAGCTCTTGTTTGTTTAGTCAGATTTTCTATTTACAGCATTCCCTTAGTTTGTGTCTTCTTTATTGTCTCGATTTCAATTTTTTGTTGTTGTTCTTTCTTGAGACAGGGTTTCTCTGTGTAGCTTTGGAGCCTGTCCTGGAACTCACTCTGTAGCCAAGGTTGGCCTTGAACTCACAGAGATCCACCTGCCTCTGCCTCCCAAGTGCTGGGATTAAAGGCATGTGCCACCACCGCCTGGCTCAATTTAAATTTTTAAATCTTGAATTCTTTCCTGTATCTGTTTAATTGCTTTTT
The DNA here is from genome assembly GCF_949786415.1 of Peromyscus eremicus. Lineage (NCBI taxonomy): Eukaryota > Metazoa > Chordata > Mammalia > Rodentia > Cricetidae > Peromyscus > Peromyscus eremicus. The sequence goes on along the minus strand of NW_026734942.1, from coordinate 16,317 downwards.
CTTGGCTTTCTTTGATTTTTTCCCCCCAGAACTGAGGACCGAACCCAGGGCCTTGCACTTGCTAGGCAAGCGCTCTACCACTGAGCTAAATCCCCAACCCTTTTCTTCGATTTCTTTAAGGCAATGTTTTATTTCCCCTTTAAGGGAGTTTTTCATTTCCTCTTAAGGGAATTTTTCATTTCCTCTTTAAGGGCCTCTATCATCCTCTTACAGTCATTTTTAGGATTGACTTCTTCTGCTTCTTCTGTATTGGTATGTTCAGGTCTTGCAGGTGTAGAACCACTAGGTTCTGATGTTGTCATATAGGTCTTTATGTTGTTGCCTGTATTTTTGCACTGGTGTCTACACATTTCTTCCTCTGCTCCATGTAGGCGGTGACTATGTCTGAGGATGCTTCTTGTTCCAATTGGTAGTGTTGGCCCACTGTGAGTTCTTGGTTTAAATCGGTGCTGATGGGTAGTTTCTCTGACAGCAGCTTAGTCCAATTGGTTAGTGGATTCTGTCTCAGTGAGAAGCTGTTCCCAATCGGTACAGGGTGGGCTTATGGCTCCAGTGGTGGTTGTCCCATCGGATGGTTTTCTTGACAAGAGGGCAGGGAAAGAGGTCGCTGTCTAGTCCCTGGGGTTCCAAAGGCTGTTCCTATTCAGTGCAGGGTGGGCTTATAACTCCAGTGGTCGTTGGGGTCACAGGGACTGGTTTTCTTGGCAAGAGAGCAGGGAAAGGTAGCCACCTGGTCCCTGAGGGCTCCAATGGCTGGGGGAGGGGCACATAATGTGCCCCCGGGGGCCTAGAGTCTAGAGAACTGGTCTGCCAGTCCAGAGACGGGGCCTTACCTGTTCCCAGTTGGTGTAGAGTGGGCTTATTGTGGGGATCTGCCCCACCAGGAACCTAGGTCACCTGTGAAGAGGTGGCCTGGAACCGCGGAAAGGTAAGTGCGTGCTGCTCACCCGTTCCCCAGCCTCCCTCTTACCTGGAGACAATCAGACGCAGTGGGGAGTCAAGTCAAGCTAGAACTCATTTATTGATAGGCACTAAGCCTCTCTTATACCAGAAAACCTCAGAACCCTAGGAGGGGATGAAGGAACCAAGCAATCACTTTAAAGATCACCCTATTTACAAGTTGTTTATGTCCTGATATCATCTCCTGTTTTTAGTATCTTAGCATAAATAACTTGAGCTAACTTACTTTCTCACCATTTGTCTCTAATCTCCATACAAACAACCCAAGCTAACCTCCTCTTAGCCATCCTTTGTATCTATTCTCTGTATAAACAACTTAAACTAACTTCCTCTGGTACCATTTGTATCCACTCTCTGCATAAACACCTTAAAGCTTAAGCTCTATTTTTCTGAATTTCTCTCAGCACCCTCTTTGCAGCCCATGTATGCCCCACAGCTTATGACTCTGCTGACCTGGTTCGGTGGCTGGACGGCTCCTTCTCTTGCATTCTCGGGGCGCTCTGCTCGCTCACCAACTCCTCAATTGATGTTGTTGCCTCAGACTACAGACTTCTGAGACCTCTCTCGAATGGATCTCAGCTGAACAGTCAGTAGGGTAATCTCACCAACACCTCCAAGTTGTTGGGCTTCACACAATCGGCAGCTGGACACTGGGCAGGCCTTGGGCAGAATCTGGCCTGGCATTTTTCCAAGTAGTGGTGAAGTTTAATAAACTCTTGTAGTGGGTTTTGTTGTACCCAGTAGCTTTTCTCACAAGGTAAACAGTGCCACTTAATGAACAACATTAAACCGCTTAATAAATAACACTGGCTATGCCCTTCCAGTTTGCACTTCGTCATTCACCAGTGAGGCTGGGACTGCGGCCTTCTCTCCAACCTGCCTCCGTGCCCAGATCCTGAAAACCCTTCCCTTCTCTTTTTTGGATAATGTCCGAGCTTCCCCTGACATGTTGAAACATGCCACAGTCAATCAAATTTAAACTAATTTAACCATTGCTTGCTTAGGCAATCTTGTTTGCTGGAGATGACCAAACCACATCTGGAATTCCCTTGCTGGGTTTAACAAACGTCTACGAGCTTCTCTCAGGTTTGTTGCCATTTTGCTCTATGCCTGACCCCATTTGCAGGAATTTTCTCTTGAGAAATGAACACTCTTGATTTTGCATACATAAGTGGTCTTTTGTGGGGTGATTCAAGGACCCTAACACCTGGTAAGATATTGCCACCATGGGGTATTGGCTTTTCACGATACATATAGTGGATAGCTATTCCTGCTCTGACCTTGAAGCACTGGCCCCTAGCGAGGCAGACGGTAACTACCATGCAAGCCTATGACCTGCTCGTAGGGCATGGCCAAGATGGGAGCTCGTAAGACCTGAGGTGCATACATGCTGGCTCTCCTGACTCCTCATGATACTGGATGCTGGTCTGCAGACTAAGTCAGAGTTCTTCAGAGAACCATGTTGGACTGTACCTCACCTCTCCTGTATCCTGTAACTGACCCCTTTACTAGTTATGTTACCCCTTTAAATAAACCTCTTTTAACTATCACATAAACTAAGTGGAGCTGCTGTGTTCCCAGCTTTAGAAAAGGGCACTTCCAGTTGCAATATGCACAGCCACCCACTGGCTCTCCTACATGGGTCAGCTGTTCCATCCTGGCCCTTCATTCAGGTGGCTCAGTGAACCCCGCCTCATGCCAACTCCTATCCAAATGCCTGTTTTCCTCTCCCACCCATTTCTCAGGCCATTCCCTCACCCTACCTGAATAGCCCACACAGTACCTGGGCAGGGCAGAGCAAGTCAGACAGCCACCTCCCAGGAGATTCCGGCATGGACAGCACAACCAATGAACCAAGCAGAACTACAACTGCCTAGCCATTTCCTCAGAATCACTGCTGCCACTCCTACTTTAGGGCACAGACTATTAGTGCTAAAGCCATGGCCTCAAACACCGGAAGGGCCCCCCCCAGCCTTACACCGCCGTGCTGAGCAGCCACAGCTAGCAGCTACAAGTGACGAGCCAGGTAATACTGTCCCATGCTGCTACATGTCACATTGATTTTTTCATGCTAGTTTCTCTGTTAGCTCTTCAGACTGCTCTCCCCCATGCACAGGACAGTAGCCACAGTGGACCCTACTGTGTCAGCAATGAACATCACTGCAGCTAATCACCCCTGCAAATCTATGCCTACACTTGTGGTGTACATGGGCCACAAAGATGGTGCCAAGAGGAAGTTAGATGGAGCCCAAGTTGTTTACGCTGAGATTAGATTGGATACAAAAATCAGACAAAGGAATGACTATGATGTCAGTACATAAACAGCACGTAGACAAAGCAATGAGTAGAGGGTAACCTTTAAAACAATTGGTTCATTCCTTCCACCACCACCCCAGGGTTCTGTGGTTTTCTATCTTAAAAGATGCTTACTGCCTATTAATAAACAAGTTCCTGCTTGACATGACTCCTCACTGCATCTGACTGTCTCCAGGTAAGAGGCTGGGAATTGGGTGAGTGGTGCATTTATCTTTCCTCTATTCCGGACCACTTCCTCAGAGGTGATCTAAGTTCTCGGTGTGGTAAGACCCCAGAGCTGGCAGTCAACTTGGGGCTTGAAAGTACGTTCAGCCAAGGCCAAGCGGTCTTCCATGGTGGGTGAAAACCTCTGTATGGGTAATGCAATATTTCCAAAAGATCCCCAAGAGCCAGGGGAGGCCAAAGAATGTAAAGAGGACCAGGAGGGTAAAGAGACCAAGTGTAAAGTCATCACACGGCCCCCTGCCTTACATCCCTAAAATAGGGAAATGCTCCTCGCCATATACTACACTTAGAAGGGACCTACGTAACTAGGGTACCTATGACTGACCATTAGCCGAGGATCAGAGAGTCAATGAACCGACTTGTGCAGAGACCTATATTAACGAGATAGGGCCACAAGGGAGGCAAAGCACAGGGCCCCAAGAACAGACAACCCAGGCATTTCCCATTAATCTGGCCTCCAGCCCTAATAGGCCACAAGAATTGTACCCATGGATGGCCAAAAACCTTAAGGAACTCCACAAGGCAGTCGCAGAGGATGGTCCAAAATGCCCCTTGGTCTCAGACCCTACTGCAGGGAATTGCATATAATCCCTGTGTCCCCAACGATTGGCTGGACCTGGCTGAGGCTGACCATTCCAGCACTCAATGTATCAAATGGTGTGTCCACTATAAGGAGGAATGTAGAGTCCGAGCAGAGGCCAATCAAGCTGCTCAGCCTACAATCCTAATTACTTATGGCATGTTGGCAAGAACTGCTAATGGGTACTCTTCTGGGGTCCAGCACGCTGCGGTCCCAGCACCATACCGAGACCAAGTGGGACAGGCAGGGCAAGCAGCCTGGGGTAAGCTAGATGAGGGATCTACAGAATCCCCCATAGCTGGAGTCAGGCAGAAGCCCAATGAGACCCTACCAGAGTTTATAGACTGGGTTAACAGAGCATTAATCACAAACTACCAACTGGACCCCAATGGTACCAATTTTATAGATTCTGGTCTGGGATGGAATGAATTCAGAACACCATGCTGCCTATGCAGGGCTGAAAGAGGCTCCCATGGGCCGATGGGTGGTCCCCACCCAGGATCTGGGCACCGAACACCACCAGACCCAGATGCTAGTCTTAGCGTTGTAATCCCAGACAGCTGCCCTAACTCAGGCTTTCTCACAGGCCCTGGCAACCCAGAGTCAGGGGACTGCAAAGTTTGCTACCCGGGGGCCTGCTGTAGATGTGGGCAGGAGGGACATTTTAAGCGCTAGTGTCCTCTGCAACAGCCTCCTGCAGGTCAGCAAAAGGCTTTTGGTTAGGCCAGGGACAATAAAGCCCCCTACCACCCCTTGTCCTAGGTGCAGGAAGGGATATCATTGGAAAAAAAGACTGCAGGTCAAAATTCAACATAGATGGGAGACCTTTAAACTATGTAAAGGGCACCCTCCAGCCCTGTTAGCCAAAGGAGGAACTCTGGGGAGGGGCAGGCATGGCCCCCAGAATGGCCCATGCCAACTGACAGTTCCTTTGGTCCAAGGACACTGTCCCAAGATGAGAATTGTCATAGGTAGGAGAAGGTTCCACTTCCTGGTGTGATATAGGGGCAGACAGGACCGTGCTCCACTGGGAGGAGGTACCCCCTGACTGGTACCTGACTCTGGGACCCCGAATATTGGGAGTAGGGGTTAATGCTCAATCCCTTAAAACAGTCACTCTCCTCAAAAGGACCAGCCCAGATGGGGAACAGGACAAGATACGCCCCCTGGTGGCTGAGAATCTTACTGCCAACTTATTGGGGTATGATATGTTGTCCCAAATGGATGCAATACTCACCACCAACCACCAAGCTTTCTATGACATTATGGAGGAAGAAGAGGCCCAAGGAAGGGGATGGGGAGCAGAGGAGTTAAAGGAGAGGACTTCTTCACCCACTATAAAAATGACCCCAAAATTCCAATTGGGTTCCCAGGTACCCCCTATCGAGTGGAGGCTGGGTGACCCAGTATGGGTGGAGCAGTAGCCACTTGCTATACCTAAATGAGGCTCTAGTTAAGGAACAATCGGACCTTCAGTGTGTGAACCCTTCCATGGGTCCCTGGAATAACCTGTCTTTGTTATTAAAAAAGTGTCAGGAGTGTGGCACATGTTACAGGATCTATGGAAAGTAAATGAGAGGATGGAGCTGGTAGGCACCCCCTTGAGGGGTCTGCCCTGGGTACCAGTAATACCCTCAGAATATACCCTGGTTGCGATTGATGTTTTTGTTTCTTGTCAATCCCCCTCCATCTGGATGATTGTACCAAGTTTGCCTTCTCTATCTCCTCCCTCAATTTCTCCCAACCTGATCAGAGATTTAAATGGACTGTATTACCCCAGGGAATGGCTAATAGCCCAACCGCCTGACAAGAATACCTGGCCATCCTCTTAGTACCCCTACTTAAAGATGGTAAGATGCTTACCTGATTATATGGATATTATTATGTTGGGACCTAAGGTCCCCTCTTGTCTGCAGGACTTGTTGGGGCAGGTGCTGCACAGCTTCAGAGAGGAGGGTTCACAGTGGCTCCTAACACAGTCCAAAGGGTGCCCCCCTTTAAGATTCTTGGCACCGAACTTACCCTGACCTGAACCTGCCCACTTAAGCCTAAGCTACACATTCCTGTGTCTTTGACCCTGACTCAGTTGCAGAGTATCCTGGGAGAGATCCATTCAATACTACCTTGGGTTCCCATCTCCAAGAATAGTCTTGTACCCTTATTCTCCTTTTAAAAAATTAAAAAACCTCAGGATATTATTGCTCTTGTCTGAGAACATCAGGCCATCCTTTTACAATACCTTTTACCATACCTTTTTCAAGATGCCCTTAATAGATTTCTGCTGACCTTCCCAGTTCCCTCTGACTGTTCATAAGCGCTACAATGATCTCTGCAGTGCTAGTGAGAAAAGGAAAGCCAATAGAATGGATCCATACCCTCCTGGGAGGCGCCCCAAATGTACACTCCAGTTTTTCCTAAAGGTACCCCCTTTACAAACACAGGGAGTTAACCCCAGAGGCCTAGAGCCAAATATCCTCTGACAAACCGATGTCACTCATTCCACACCCTTTAACAATAAAACAAAAGGGAGAATTAGCCTCCATATTCAGTTACTCTACACTCTTCAGCCATCACACTCCAGCCTCGGGGCTACAAGGACACCCATGTCAGGCACCAATTAGGGCTTTCTGCTCCTCTTTGCACCCCTTGTGGGGCAGGAGCTCTTGGAGTGACAGTCCCTATAGAAGCAATGACAGAACACAAGCTTGTGGTGGTGGGTGCTGGAGGCATGGGAAAGAGTGCCCTGACCATCCAGCTGATCCAGAAACATTTTGTGGACGAGTATGACCCCACCATAGAAGACTCCTATTGGAAACAGGTGGTCATTGATGGATGGGAAGACATGTCCGCTGGACATCTTAGACAAAGCAGGTCAAGAGGAGTATAGTGCCATGTGGGACCAGTACATGAGCACAGGGAAGGGTTTCCTCGTGTGTTTGCCATCAACAACACCAAGTCCTTTGAAGACATCCATCAGTACAGGGAGCAGATCAAGCAGGTGAAGGACTCACATGATGTGCCAATGGTGCTGGTGGGGAACAAGTATGACGTGGCCACTCATACTGTTGAGTCTTGGCAGGCCCAGGACCTTGCAAGCAGCTATGACATCCCCTACACTGAAACATCATCAAAGACCCGACAGGGTGTAGAGGATGCCTTTTACGCACTAGTACGTGAGATTTAGCAACACAAAGTACAAAAGCTAAACCGTCCCGATGAGAATGGCCCTGGCTCCATGACGTGAGCTACACAGATGGTGCCGAGAGGAAGTGAGCCCAAGTTGTTTGCACTGAGATTAGATAAAAATGGTACCAAGAGAAGTGAGCCCAAGTTGTTTACGCTGAGATTAGATACAAATGGTACCGAGAAAAGTTAGCCCAAGTTGTTTGCACTGAGATTAGACACAAATGGTACCGAGAAAAGTTAGCCTAAGTTGTTTACGCTGAGATTAGATACAAATGGTACCGAGAAAAGTTAGCCCAAGTTGTTTGCACTGAGATTAGACACAAATGGTACTGAGAGAAGTGAGTCCAAGTTGTTTATGCTGAGATTAGATACAAATGGTACTGAGAGAAGTTAGCCCAAGTTGTTTGCAGTGGGATTAAATACAAAAATCAAGAGATTATGTCAGTGCATAAACAGCTCCTGGAAAAAGGAATGAGTATAGGGTGACCTTTAGAACAATTGGTTTGGTCCTTCCATCCCCCCCAGGGTTCTGTGGTTTTAGGCTTTATAAGATGTTTACTGCCTAATAATAAAGGAGTTCCTGCTTGACATGACTCCCCGCTGTGTCTGATGAGCTCCGGGTAAGAGGGAGGCTGGGAAACGAATAAGCGGCACACTTAACTTCCCTCGGCTCCAGACCACCTCCTCAGAGGTGACCTCAGTTCCCGGTGGGGTGATACCCCACATACACCATCTGCATCATCAGAGCTCGTAAGACACTTGACAAATTTTAAACAGTGAACTAGGTTTTTTAAAAAAGGAGGAAAAACTTTTGCATGTCAAGAATCGAAGTGCACAGAGTTAGGACTCTGTTTAGTGCCACTATGAACGGCTTGCAAATGAAAAAACTAAATGAAGGTGTTGGCATTCTGGCCCATTCCTTGGGGACCCACCCTGTGTCTTGATGTAAGGCACCTTTAGGGAAACACCCCTCCCTTCTTCCTCCCTTTCCCGTCATGAGGTGTGCACAAATCCACTTTCCCTTTCTCTTCGTTTTCTTTCTCTCTCCTTCTTTCCCTATTTCTCTCTCGCGCTCTCCATAATAAACTCATGTGGATACAAGGTATGTAGTGGGTAGTGGTTCCAGCTTTGACCTTGAAGCACCACCTCAGCTGGTAACTGTCACGCATACCTATGACCTGCCCCTGGGGTGTGGCCGAGATGGGAGCCCTCAAGACCAGAGATCTGTCCGGCCCTCTTCATTTCTCGTGAACCTGGATGCTGGATGGCAGACCAAGTCAGAGTTTACTAGAGAACCCAGCTGGACTGCACCTCACCTCTCTCACATTCTGTGAACAACCCCCTTACTGGCTGTAAGTTAGGAGTTGCCTTGATAAATGCCCACACTACCTGGCACTCACGTGGGGCATCCTCCAAATGGCTGGGCGGCCTCTGCCATCAGATTCCTCTGCGGCTGTTGTGGCACAGTTTCCACACCTCCCACTCTTCCCTGTCTCTTTTAAAACTGCCATCCCTCCTGGGGACCAAGTGCTTACCCATTCAGTCCATAACTTACCAGTATTGTTCCTTCCCTTTGTTCCGCCTCCCTGGTTATTGGGCACGTGCACCCACCTGCCGAGTTCTGGATAGCTGACCACTCTCGGCGTGGGCACCAAGGAGCCCCTCCACAGCCAGTCTGGTTCCATTCCCCACCCAAAGGTGTAGTGGGTAGCCATTCCAGCTTTGATCTGGAAGTTCCAAACCCCACTGAAGCTTAGGTAACTGTCACGCCTACAAGGTGGGGCCAAGGGAGGACCCGGAAGAACCGAGATCCGGATGTGTCGCGCTCTCTTGGTTCCCGGACCCTGGACGCTGGAGGTAGACTGAGCAGAGTTCTCCAGAGAACACCGTTGGACTGCACTACACCTTTCCCAGATCCTGTAATCTATCCCTTCACTTGTAAGCTACCCCACAAAATAAACCTCCACTTTAACTACGTGGAGTGGCCTTAATAATTTCACCAATATCTGGCACCCAATGTGAGGCAAATTCCATAGGCCTGGGTGGCTCCCACCCTCAGCTTCCTCCAAAGCTGGCAGGCGCTTGAAACTGCAGGGTATCACCTACAGAGCTCCAGGAAACCTACACAGTTTCATTCCCGAAAAAGAGCTAATCCGGTCTCAGTTCCGCTAATCCGGTCTCAGTTCCGAGGCAAGTTTAGCCCCCAGACCAGTGAAACTGCTGTGAGTGAGGCCTTTCCCCTCCTCCCTGAGTGCCGGCTTCCCGCCCCAGCTCGAGGCTTCCACAGTTTCACCTAGTTAAAACAGACATGGCACTGTTCCCTTGGGTGGCACCCTACAGAGGCACAGAGAGGGCTTGGAGCTGGGCCTGCTGGCAGATCTCCTGTCTGCAGAGGCAGAGAGGGCCTTAGAGCAGCCTGGAACTCTCCACGCTCTGAAGCTCCAGGGAGTCACCTGAAGAACTGCCTACTGCCTGTGCTCACTCTGCTGCCAGCCAAGACATTCAACAGGCCCTGCTTTGGAGCTATAACAACGCCTCCTCCTGGCTGAAAAGTGCTACTACACCCCCAAAACCACGAAAAGATAAGGAAACCAGCGTCTTATTTCAAGTAAAAGTACTTGATAATATTACACCTTAAAACTGACTAACAAAAATGAGCTAACAAATTTGTAATAGGGCCGACAACATTACCTCACAAGAATTTAAAAAACCTTTTTCCTTATATGATGAATGACATTTTCCTGGAAATCTATGACCTTTCTAAGGCATATCTGGCCTGTACCACTTTAGCATTCATCGTAACAATTCGCATAGTGTTCAAATACTGGTTTAATAATAAAAACAAAGATGAGTCACTATTGGGACTGATACAGACTGTGAAAGACAGCAATGAAGACTTACATAAAATGATTCTCTCTCTGGAATCTGCTAACCAGGATTTACAAGCTTTAAAAAATAACAATGAAGGCTTACAAAAAAAAAAAAAAGATTCTCTCTCTAAAATCTGCTAACCAGGATTTACAGTGGCTGAGTCTGGTTCCAGGATCTGCAGGGAGCTTAGCCCGCAGACTGGCGAGAGCCACTGTGAGTGAGCCACCCACCACCACGCAGGCTCCCACCTGAGCCCACAGCTTCCACCGTCTCACCCTCTCGCTCAGAAGCTGCCTAGTTAAAATGGACGCCAATGCCAACCGTCATAATCACTGCCTAGAACTCTCCCCGCCCTGAGTTCAGGCCACTCAATCCCACACGTCAGCCTCTGGGCTGATGGAAGAGCGCTGAGGGGCCAAGGAGGCCTCAAAGGCAAAGCCGGGCCCTAAAGCTCCAGGAAGAGGCAGAAAGGTCCGCCACCATGCTGCTGCCACCAATCCTCCCCACGTGCACACGGGACACTCTACTCTCACCTGCAGCCGCCAGCCAGTCTTCAGTGGGACCTGCTTTAGCACGACACTGGTGACTCATGTTGGCTGAAAAGCGCTACTACACCCCAAAAAACCATCCCAAGGACAGTAAGAAAAGCAAGCCAGTCTCTCATTTCAGGTAAGAGTAGTTAATAATTTTACAACTTGAAACTGTTTAACAAATTTTGAACATTCTTATAATATTGTCGAAAATATTACTTCACAAAAACTTAACTTTCTTGCTAATACAGAATATCACTACACATAGATCATAGCTGCTTTATAATAGCCTACAGACATGGACATTAATCTAAACACTGTAGTGGGTAGCTAAATGCTCCAGCTTTGTCCTGGAAGTACTACCCCCAGTGAGGCTTCTGGTAACTGTCACACCTACCTATGACCTGCCCCTAATGCAGGACCAAGACGGGAGCCCTTGAGAACCAAAGTCTGGATGTGCCGGTCTCTTGTTCCTGGTGATCCTGGAGGGTAGACCAAGCAGTTTTCCATAGGACTGCACTTCACCTCTCCTGGATCCTGTAACCTATCCCTTTACTTGTTGTAAGTTACTCCAAAATAAACCTCCCTTTTAACTACGTGGAGTTGCCTTAATAAATCTCCCACCAACTGGCACTCATATGTGGCAAACTCCAAATGCCTGGGAGGCCTCCACCCTCAGCCTCCTGTGTGGCTGCTGTGCCACGCTTTCCACACTTCCCGTCTCTTTAAAAATTCCTGCCCCTCCTAGCAATCAAGCACATACCCATTCAGCCCATAACCTCTCAATACTGTTCCTTCCCTTCCCTTCCTTCCTTCTCCATGGCTTGCAGGCACCTGCACCCACCTGCCGAGTTCCATATAGCCAGGGAGCACCTCTGCATTGATTCTGGTTCCATTCCTGAAGCAAGGGAACAGTCAAGTCTGGTCCCAGTTCCCCTGGCAAGCTTAGTACCCAGAACGGCAAAAAGCCACAGAGAATGAAGCGTTCCACCAGGCCTCTGCACACTGGCTCATGCCCAAGCCCAAGGCTTCCACAGTCTCACCATCACTCTCAGAAGCTGCTCACAGGATGCCTGATTAAAACAAACACCGGGCCAACCCTTGGCCGGCTCCCCGAGGGTGCTGCTTCCAGGGCTGCAAAGGAGCTGAGGGGGGCTTGTGTTGGGTCCTGGCCCCTGCTCCTTGGGCAGCTGCTAACTTGCTTACTGACCTTGACCAGATGTCCTCCCTATGCTGATTTCCTGCTGGCTTCCTTCCTCGAAAACAGCTAACTGCACGTTCCTTGTTCCATGCATCCCGCACAGTTGAGTAAACAGCTAGGGCATGAGCTAGTGAACTTTTGCCCTCCTAGGTTTTTCCATTATGCTGTTAGTCTGTATTTTAGGCCCCTACTTCCCTTCAATAAACGGCATTCTACTGATACGAATGACCCGCTGTCCTGTCCTCAGGCCCTCACTCGGACTTGATGAGTTGCTTTGTAGCGTGGGCAATAAAGCCTCCAGGAAATCTGTCAGTTTGGGCTCTGAGATATGTCAGTTTGGGTCCAACCAAATCTGTCAAGGAGAATGTAGCTTTCAGTCTGGGTCCTGCCAAATCTGTCAAAGAGAAGGCAGCTATCAAGTCATGTGCTGCTATCCCCTCTGCTCCACCACCACTGGCAGCTACCCCTCCGCCGCAGGATTCTTGGGGTGATCTACCACAATACCTGCCTGCCTCAGGAGGTGGCTACTCTCCCGTGGTGCCAGGTGTCTTACAACCCTCACAGCCTGCTCCACTGTCAGTCTGTAGGCCCATCGAAGCCTTATAGAGTGGGAGCCTAAATGTCAATGCCCAGCACTGGATTCCCATCCCCAGAGCTGATCTCTTCTTCATCTGGAAGGCCACCAATGAGTCAGGCCCAGATTCCCTCTACTTTCAGCAGGTCCTTGCTCAATGGTCCATGCAGTTACAAACTTATTTCTATTGGTACCATTTGCTTAAAGCTGTGTTGGAGCCTGAAGTCTTTCTTAGCTGAAAAATCAGACTATGAGGATCAGGCAGAATCCCAGGCCTGAACGAACATCTTACATAATGTCCAGGTGACCTATGATATGCTCACAGGTTATAGGAAATATGTCCATCCAGGGCACCAGGCACAGATTGGCTTCAATGCCTATTTTCAACAAGTCTCAGACCTGGACCTCAAGGTCCCCAGAGCCTGTACTTCCACAATTTTATCCAACTGCCCAGGGAGCTATTCACCAACTTCTTGGCCCGTGTGAATGAGGCAGTAGAGTGCAGAGTGGATGTGGGCCCCTCTAGACACAAGCTATTAACAACTGACTTGGGAGGGACTCAATACCCAAATCTGTAATACAGCTATGAGGTATAAGGACATACATAAAAATGGGTGAAGGCCACCAGAGACCTTGACCCCAGCACCAGTCCAATCACCGCTCTTACTGCCTCCCTGGATGCTTGCCTCACTGATAAGCAAGGTACTAATGACACTCCCGAGGGTCCTCAGGTAGACAGAACTTGCTGGGGATGTGGCAAAACAGGCTATCTGTGGCATGACTGCCCCCGGGCAGAAACTATGATCTGATGCCCCAGATGCAATAAAGGATTTCATTGGGAAAAGGATTGCAGGTCACAGCTTGCTGAAACACCAGCCCCTTTAAACTCCAGGTGAGGAACTCCTCAGCCCTGCCAGTAAAAGGCTCTGGTAACCCAAAATCTATTAGACAATGCCCATCTTTCCAAAGGTTTGGTTGACAAGGGTGGAAATGCTACCCATTTTAAACAAGACTGGGGTTTCTTCACTTCCAACATTGGAAGTTTAAACCTGGTCCGACTATGATTGGTGTGGGAGGCCTACTACATTCCAAGATGACCACCCATCCAGTCCATTGGATGAATCTTGATGGCAATTGAGAAGTCATTCACCCTATCATTTCCAATGTACCTAGAAACCTCTGGGGCAGAGATACTTTGCAAGATGTAAGTTGTCCTACTTATAGATGACAGGGCCTTTTTTGATGATATTGAGGTCCATGAAAAGGCGTGTCTTGTGGTCCATGACCCTGTACAAGACATGCACCCCCAATTCTGAAGGCTACTGTCCCCATGAGATCCACCACAACCAAGCCCCCTAGCCCCATTCCATTGACTTAGCTCCTAGATCAAGAAGTATGGGTGGAACTGTTGAGATTTGTCAGGGACAAGGACAGAGCCTCTAGCTAATGGAAAAATACAGACCCCCGATAAGACAGGGAACTAGAACATCTTGCGGTCAGGTTGCCTAGCGACAGGGCATTGAGTTAGAGCCTTTGGCCTTTTCACCCTGTCAACATCATGCACAAACATCCTGCAGCAGCGTTAGCTTGCTTCACGCAGATAACAGCTGCCTGCTCCCCCCACCCTGCAAGCTATATGAACCCTCTTGGAGAAAAATAAAGATGCACCTTGATCAGAATCCTGTCTTGGTGTCTTCCTTTGTGTCTCCTGTCCTTATCATTCTGTCCTTAGGGTGGTCGAGTTCCCGTTGAAGCCCTGCCAGCTGGGGCAACTGGCACCCAACATGCTCGAAACCCCCTCTTGAGGATCCGGAACATCGTCTCCCAGAGCAAAGACCTTGGTGAAGTTGTTGGATCCCCCTGACATCGTCCGGTTCAGGACAGCGATCGCAGAGAACAGAGGCGACACAGGTAAGAAAGTGACGAGCCATGGGACAGGCAACTTCGTTACAAGATTTATTCATTTCTGGCCTAAAAGAAGCCCTCAAGACACGAGGAACTAGGGTAAAGAAAAAGGACCTTAAAGCCTTTTTTCATTATATCACGGACACATGTCCTTGGTTCCCCCAAGAGGGAACCATAGATGAAAAAAGATGGCGACGACTTGGGGACTGTTGAGATGATTACTGCAGGGCTTTTTGACCAGAGAAGGTCCCCATCACTACATTTTCTTACTGGAACCTTATTAATGACATTTTTAAGGTCCAAACATTCCCCTGACATAAAAGAGGTTATTAATACAGGAGAAAAAAATCTTAAAAGAAGCTTTCTGCCCCCCCTCCACCTGCCCTAAGACCCGAGTGCTTTCTCGTCCACCTTCGGTCTGTCCCTCAGATCACAACCTGCGTTCTATGAAAGAGGGAACGCTCATGACTTCTGAACCTAAGAATCCTCAGGAGTCCACCCTGAATCCTCAGGAGTCTGCCCCTCTCCATCTTCATCCCTCTCTTAACAATTTTACCTCTAATTCCCCTCTAGACCCCACCGAGGAGGCTTCCCTAGAATAAGAGGTGACCCATTACCACAATCCAGACTGGCCCCCTTCAAAAATCTCCCCTTAAAACAGGGGTCCCTGAGCCTTTTTAAACCACCTCAAAAATCTCCAGCGGTTCCCCTTTCCACAATGCCCCCTCCCTATGTTTCTCCATCTTCCCACTTTTGTGGGCCCATCCTTGATGAGTGTTGTTGCCACCCCACCCACCCCCACCCACCCCCACCCCCACCCCCACCCCTGCGTCCCAGATCTCAGCTCACTGCGATGGGCCCTCCAGACTCTCAGGGAACATATTGAGCTTTTAAGGGAATTAAAAATTCTCAACAAAGACCTTAAAGACCTTGCCCTTGAGGCGGTGGCTCCTGGCTTGCTAAAACCATCTCAAAAATCTATTAAATCAAAAATTAAGTCTCAGCCTGTCCTGGCATTTCCCATTACCCGGAGCCAGACCTATGGGGACTCATCTGAGGCGGCCACCCAGAGCGGCCCCTCAGAGGGTTTGGAAGACCAAAATGAGGAGGAGGAGGAGGAGGAGGAGAAGGAGGAGGAGGAGGAGGAGGAGGAACCATCATCAGAGGACCTCCCGCCAGGACAGACTTACCAAAAATTAAATGTCCACCTTGTTGAAAAGCTTAGATCCACCTGTGCTCAGTATGGTCCTACTGCTCCTTTTACATTAGCCTTGGTAGAAAACGAGAGTGAACATTGGTTGACCCCTAATGACTGGTACTTTCTTGCCCACGCAGCTCTTTCTGGGGGTGACTTTGTCCTCTGGAAAACTGAATTTACAGAAAATTGTTGAGAGGTTGCTCAAAAAAATATTCAACAGTCGTCCTCAAAAACTTGGATGCTAAAGAAACTTCTCGGCAACTCCCCCTATGATACAAATGAAGCACAGGCAAAATTCCCTCCCGGCCCCCTGGCCCAGATTCAAAACGCTGGGGTCCAGGCCTGGAAATGCCTTCCCCAAAAGGGGTCAGCTACCATCTCATTGCCAAAGATTCGTCAAGGCCCTGATGAGTCTTTTAGCGATTTTGTCTCTCGCTTAAATGATGCCAGGGCCAGGAGAAAACGAAAGTACCTTCGTTAAACACTTGGCCTTGCCGGGCGGTGGTGGCGCACGCCTTTAATCCCAGCACTCGAGAGGCAGAGCCAGGCGGACCTCTGTGAGTTCGAGGCCAGCCTGGGCTACCAGTGAGTTCCAGGAAAAGGCGCAAAGCTACACAGAGAAACCCTGTCTCGAAAAACAAAAACAAAAACAAAAAACACTTGGCCGTTGAAAATGCAAACAATACCTGCCAGGAAGTCCTCTGCCCTCATAAAAACAGAGTGGACCTGTCTGAATATGTCAGACTCTGTCCGGGTGTTGGCACTCCCCAT